>NW_026746134.1:0-2405 GCF_022355385.1 Mustela nigripes
CAGTGAAGGTATGTGCTGGTGGCTCCAAGAATCTGGACCCACCAAATTTGGAAGACTTATCTCCTTAGTTGGACAGAGCCACACACTGCATCCACTGGCTTATCTCTAAGTCATTCTGAACTCTAGATCTGACATATTACCAATGTCTGTATTGATTAGGTCCCTAGCCTTCGGTACTACCTCTTGTTCTTTTTTTTTGTGGTGAATTTTTCCACCTTGTCATTTTGTCTAGATAAGAGTATATGAAGGAGGAACGCAGGGGCTCAGTTGGTTGGACAACTTCCTTCGGCTCAGGTCATGATCCCGGAGTCCCGGGATCGAGTCCCTCATCGGGCTCCCAGCTCCACGGGGAGTCTGCTTCTCCCTCTGACCTTCTCCTCGCTCATGCTCTCTCACTGTCTCTCTTGCCAATAAATAAATAAAAATCTTTTTTAAAAAAGCGTATATGAAGGAGAAAGTAAAATACTAAAAGGGTGGCAACAAACCCAGGAAAATATGCTTTAACCAAATCAGAAGAGATCCCAAATCATGAGGGGGGAGAAAGTGGGTAAAAATAGGTTCAGAAAGAAAAGAAAAGAAACAATTAAAAAAAAGAATAAAGAAAAAATATAAAAAAGAAAAAATTTATACATATATTACATAAGCTAGTTTTAAAAACGTTAAAAAAGAAAAGGGTAAAAGTTAAAAAAATTTAGCAGAAGGGAAAAAATTGAAAAAGAATAAAAAATTAAATTAACTGCAAGACTAAAGAATCATGGGGTGAAATCCAAGAGTTTCGTGCTTTGCTTTCTCCTCTTCTGGAATTCCGCTGCTCTCCTTGGTATTGAAACTGCACTCCTTGGTAGGTGAACTTGGACGTGGCTGGATTTCTTGTTGATCTTCTGGGGAGGGGGCCTGTTGTAGTGATTTGCAAGTGTCTTTGCCCCAGGCGGAATTGCACCACCCTTACCAGAAGCCGGACTGAGTAATCCGCTTGGGTTTGCTTTTGGGAGCTTTTGTTCCCTGAGCGCTTTCCGTACAGTTCCAGAGGTCGGGAATGAAAATGGCAGCCTCTTGGTCTCCTGCCTGGAGGATCTGAAAGCCCGGGGCCCCACTCCTCAGTGCGCCCTCAGAGAACAGCGCCCAATTACTCCCGTTTCCCTGGCCTCCAGCTGCACTCCGAGCTCACCCAGCCTGCGACTGGTTCAAGGTAACCCTGAGCTGAGAGCTCACTCCTCAGCTCTGTCTCTGTAGCTGGCTTCCCTGTTCTAATACCTGCGAGTTCTGCGACACTCAGACTCCCCCATCCTTCCGTGACCCTGCGGGACCTGAGGCCATGCTGACCCCACGTGGGCTTCACCCCGGTTTAGCCACTGGAGCGATGTCCCTCAGCGGAACAGACTTTTAAAAGTCCTGATTTTGTGCTCTGTTGCTCCGCTGCTTGCCAGGAGCCGGCCCCTCCCCCCATGGTCATTCTTCCCCTCGCTTTGGATTCGCTTCTCTGCCAGTCCTACCTTTCAGAAAGTGGTGGATTTTCTGTTTCTAGAATTGCTGTTCTTCTTCTCTTCGATCTCTCATTGAATTTGTAGGTGTTTACAATCTTTAGATAAACTATCTAGCTGATCTCCTGCTAGCTGAAGTAGTCTCAGCCTGCTACTTCTCCGCCATCTTGACTCCTCCCCAATCTCGTATATATTTTTAATAACAGTCCTCTATCAGATATGTCTTTTGCAAATTTTTTTTCTCCCAGTGTGTGGCTTATCTTTTTATCTTCTTGACAATGTCTTTTGTGAAGCAGAAGCCTTCAGTTTTAATGAAGCCCAGCTTATTGATATTTTCTTTCATGGAGCGTGCCTTTGGTGTATATCTAAAAAAAAAAAAAAAAAATCTTTGTCATATCCAGGGTCATTTAGGTTTTCTCCAATGTTGTCATCTGTATTATAATAGGATTTATATTTAGGTCTATGATCCATTTTGAGTTAATTTTGAAGGGTGTAAGGGCTCCGTCTAGATTATTATTTTTTTTAATTCTATTTATTTATTTGACAGAGAGGGATCACAAGTAGGCGGAGGCAAGCAGAGAGAGAGGGGGAAGCAGGCTCCCTGCCGAGCAGAGAGCCTGATGCTCGATCCCAGGACCTTGAGATCATGACCTGAGCAGAACGCAGAGGCTTAACCCACCGAGCCACCAAGGTGCCCTTAGATTTTTTTTTTTTTAAATATATGTGGTTATCCAGTTGTTGCAGCACCATTTGTTGAAAAGAATATTTTTGCTTCTTTGTCAAAGATCAGTTGGCTATATGACTATATTTATGTAGGTATATTTATGGGATGTTTATTCTGTCTCATTGATCTACTTGTCTATTTTTTTGCCAATCGTACTGTCTTGATTGCTGTAGCTTTGTAGTAAGTCTTGAAGTTGATTT
>NW_026746135.1:0-2405 GCF_022355385.1 Mustela nigripes
TCTCTCGATCAAGCCACTGAGAGTACTTACCTGAGGACTGGGCTCAGGCTGAGGGTCACAATGTGTGTTTGAGACAAATGTGGCCTGCAAGCATTGTCGGGGCCTCGTGGGCCACACTGGTATCAAGTACACTGAACCTTTGACAACATGCCAATCACAAGGTCTCTTGCCATGGGGAAAGAGTTCTGATTTCTGCATCATTTTCAAACCCGGGCCATGATTGGAGATAAGGTCTTGGTTATGACGCCTGAAAACCGAGGTTGAGAAGAGATGACGACCTAAGGCCATGGCGGGTCCGATGTGCTCTGTGTGCGGCCAGCTGTCTGGGTGGGGCCAGGAGGTCCAGACTCAGGCTGTGTCAGAAAGGGTATTAGTGCCCAGGTCAGCCTATATATTTGGGGTACAGCTGATTGGCGTGCAGGTTTATCCTCATTTGGGGTTTCTCGGTAGCCCCAGAGGGCATTGTTTTTCTTCTGGAGGGCAGGCAGCGTGCTGCATTGTAGTTCTGGATTGCCAAACTGGAGGGCTTGTGGGCCATTAGTCTAAGGATGGAAGTCTGAGAAACCAAGCAAGGCCTAAGTTTCTTGGTGAGAATATGGCAGGCACAATCTACAGACCTGAATCGAGATCTCGTGCATCTGAATTCAGGGCGAGGATCAGAGGATCGCTCAGGTTGGACCTTCTGTCCCTGATGACCCCTACTTGAATGGGGGGGTGGATCACGAGGCCATGGGTGTTTTCCCACGATGGGAGTTGTGAGAAGCTCCCAACTGCAAAGGTTCTTCTGCAAACCAATTGAGACCTGTTGGTTGGCTCCAGGTCAATGATCCTGAGCAGGGTTCTAAGGATAAATGGCTGGGTAGCCCACCTCGCATTCCAATTGTCTCCAAGCAACAAGACAGGTTAGATCTGCTGGATCTGGGGGAGCAACCGAGGAGGCTGAGTTGAAATGGACTCTCACGTAGATGTGCCCTAATATGATTTTGTGTCTATGGAGACCTTGGAATGAATCGGTGGCACTGGGGCCCTGACGGGTTCTCCTAAAGAGAGGCTTCCACACAGCTCCATTGTGCAAGTTTCCCATGTTTAGATGAGATTTATTCTGATGAGTGAGTCAAGAAACAGCCATATGCTGTTATTGAAATCCAGGCCTCTGTGGAGAGATGCCTGGAAACCAAAGCAATGGATCCGATAGGTGCCTATGGGCCTGTTCGTTCCTTTTTACCTCTGGGGACATCAGTCTACGGGTCTGAGTGCAGTTAGGTGCTCAGATGGGCCCAGATTGCCCATGTTTGTCCTGGGAAGCCACAAATATTGGGATGGCCTCAGGGACTTTGGAGGTTATCCTATTAGTAGGGTTCTGGCCTTTGGAATGGGCACATGCAATTCCCTTGGAGAGGGCAAGCACAGTCGTCAGGTTTGGCTCCAGGGGCCTGAGCCTGTATGGTGTGTAGGCCAGGGCTTTGGACAGTTGTCTGAAAACACAAACTCGGCTTATGTTTCGGGTCATAGGTATGGCAGGACTGATCTACAGACCATGAGAACTCTTAGGATATGCAAAAAGGGCGAGTGTGAGGCTCGTGCTCAAGTTTTTGTCTCTGGATATCCTGTCACACATGGTCGTGAAATTTCCGGCTGACTTCATGGGAAATGAACGAGTCTTACTCTCTGGGGGTTTGGCTCCGTCCAAAGAGTTTGGGGTCATTCTGTGGGATGGACGAAGTCCATTGTTCTGTTGTTGTTGATTTGTTTTGTTTTGTTTTTCAACCTCTGGTGGCCCACCAAATGAGGGATTCCAGAGTAGAGCCCTGGGGAGGGGCGACTGGACAACCAGAAATCTGGTTAAAAATTGGGGCCTAGGGACATGTCAAGCCCATTATGACATCTAATGGTCCAGCCACTGAGAGGACGTACTAGAGGACAGGACTCACGCTGAGGGTCACAATGCGTGTTTATGTCCTCGTCGCACTCAAGAATGGGCGAAGCCTCAGGAAGAATGCTGGTTTCTCCTACACTGAACGTAGACAACATGTCAACCACAAGGTTTCTTGCCATGGGTAAGGAAGAGTTCTGATTTCTGCATCACAGTCACCGCTGGGCAGTGATTGGAGATAAGGACTGGGTTCTGAAGCCTGAAAACTGAGGTAGGGAAGAGATGATGACCTAAGGCCATGGCGGGTCTGATGTGCTCAGTGTGCTGTCAGCTGTCTGGGTGTTGGTCACGAGGTCCGGGCTCAGGTTTCAGACAGTGCATTAGTGCCTAGGTTAGACTATATATTTTGGGTTCCTTCGAGTGCCTTGTAGGTTCTTTTCTGAAGAACTCTCCAGGATATGTAGAATGACCGATTCTGAGGCGCGTGCTCAGGCTTTTGTCTCTGTATTTTGTAACAGCGATGGCCGTGGAA
>NW_026746136.1:0-681 GCF_022355385.1 Mustela nigripes
TTAGGTCATAAGTGGGATTACAGTCCTTTTAAAGGAGACCCCAGAGAGTTCTCTTGATTCATTCATCATGCACGTTTACAGTGAGAAGATAGCCATCTATGAGGAAGTGGGCTCTCCCTGGATCTGCCCATTCCTTAATCTTGAACTTCTCAGTTCTAGAACTGTGAGAAATAAATTCCTGTTCTTTATAAGCTATTCAGTCTATATCATGTCCGTTATAGCAGCCTGCATGCAGAAGGACACTATCACCTAAAACGAGAGCAATAAATATAAAGTTTCAGTAAAGTCCGTTGGTACAATGTTTTTTTATTTAGAGAAGACATGCTGCTTCATGTTAAACCTTGATATTGTGTATGTTTCTCGAAGGGCCACTTCTTACTCCTTTGTGTTTTCCACAATGTCCAGGATGGTGCCTTACATAAAGGTAATATTTTATAAATACTGTTGGAAATATATACTTCTCTAAAATCTTATTTTGTGTACAGATTACTTGGATCTACTTTGCCTTGTGTAGAATATTTGAAATATATTAAGAACAGAATGTCTCTCTAAATAACATTTTGAATAATCATTAGTTTATGACTCCTGACTCATTTGTTTATGATGTGATGCTTACTGCAAGAACACTGAAGTTTGTAATATAATTTTTGAATTAATCACCAAGCTAGTTTATTATAACTT
>NW_026746136.1:781-2404 GCF_022355385.1 Mustela nigripes
GCCACTTCTTACTCCTTTGTGTGTTCTCCACAAAGTCCAGGATGATGCCTTACACAAAGGTAATATTTTATAAATACTGTTGGAAATATATACTTCTCTAAAATCTTCTTTTGCCTACAGATTACTTGGATCCACTTTGCTTTGTGTAGAATATTTGAAATATATTAAGAACAGAATGTCTCTCTAAATAACCTTTAGAATCATGATTAGTTTATGACTCCTGACTCATTTGTTTATGCAGTGATACTTACTGCAAGAACACTGAAGTTTGTAATATAATTTTTGAATTAATCACCAAGCTAGTTTATTATAACTTATGAAAAAATAATTTCTCATGTTGGTTTAATTCTGCTCTTATGTTATGCTCATGACATTTTCATTAAAATAAAGTAGAAAATAGAAGTAAATAATAAAGGAAAAATAAAAAATAATAAATAAAAAAATAAAAGTAAAATTCCTGTGAAATGTTACACTTTTCTTACTTATTTTGTTTTGATTTTCCTCTACCATGCTGGCAAAGCTGTATTTTGCAGATAGATACAATTTTCTAGTTGCTAGATTTGTTACTTTTGCTAAAATTTTCAAAATATAAGAAGTTGAATAGTCATGGATTGTTTATTAAACTCCTTATCTACACATATATAAATAAAACAATGATGGTGACCTGGGTATTTCTAAAATTGTATTCTGTTTTTCCATATTATGTTTTACAATGTAATTAATAAAGATTCTGCATATATTAACAGCCATCCCCTTCTATTTCATCTGTATGTCCATTACAGAGCATGTATGATTTCTATTCATTGCTATGTTGTGGTGAAGAGATTGTCTGAAGTAGTCCTATATTTATGCAGGTAGAACTTAAGCTACGGTGCTCTTGTTTATTGGCTTGTTCCTGATCAGTATGTCTGAAAGATGGTAACTATTGCATCAGGTCTGACGATTAAAAAATATTATTGGTGCCTGATACACTGTGATGAAATAGGTAAGTCGATTCACAATTTGTTAATTAAATTAGAAAAAAATTACTTTTCATTTGTCCTTTATTGAGTTTTTTTTTTTAACAAATTCCTTGGGATGGTTTTTATGTAATATATATCACATGCCTCAACCTTAAATTTGAATGTAGAAAAGAGTTATCAGAATGAGCCTAGAAAATATTGTTATGAAATATTTGTGTTCTGTTTTATTATGTTAACTTAGGAAATAATGGTAGTTATTTTTATTAGCATTTCCTTCTTTCCACATGTCCTTACAGATGAGATATCATGGTTTTCCTACTCTTTTTATCGTGGTTGTTATATTCTTCATGATCAATAACAATCAATGAAAATTCATAACATTAATTTTCTGTGGGAAAGTGATATTTTAACAAGAATCCATGACCAAAAATTTTAGCTGTTGTTCTTCCAGGAGATGAGACTATCAATGTTCCCGAAATTTCAAGAAATAGAACCTATTAATTGTGTTGGTTGATGTTTATTGTCTCTGAACTTAGAGGTGCATAATTCAATTTAAAATTTATTTTGGGGGCGCCTGGGTGGCTCAGTGGGTTAAAGCCTCTGCCTTTGGCTCAGGTCATGATCCCAGGGTCCTGGGATCGAGCCCCGCAGGCTCCCTGCT
>NW_026746137.1:0-2404 GCF_022355385.1 Mustela nigripes
CGCTGTCAATTCACTATTCAGAATAGGTCAAACATGGGGGTGAAGAGGTACCAAGGGAAAAGAAAGAGCTCTAAATAAATGCTTGTCCTTGCTAAAGAGTTACTCTGGTCTCTCTTTGGGGTGCTGAAATCCACCTGCCCCCACCATACTCTTTCCCTTAACTGCCATTTGTCTCTTACCTCGGTTTGAGTGCCTTGGTGAGAGAGTGAAGAGAAGTAACTCTGGGGATTAGCTGTGTGTTGTAAAGTACTTTTGCTAATAGTGTAGATAAGCACCTGGTTCAGAGGTGGTTAAATCAAGGCCATGGAGCATTCTTGCTTTGCGTGGCAGAAATCTCCAAGTTGTTACTGAGCTTAAATGTAATGTAAACTGCTAAAAATCAATAATTAAACTTATGCCTTTAACTGTTAAGTGACTGATCTAAAAGCCCCACCCCTCTCTCTGAAAAAACATAAATTAAATAGCCGAAGTCTGCTGTTGGCAACTGCAGTGAGTATATGGGACATGCAGTCTGGGAGTATTTGGATTAGGAGTAAATTGTATGCATGGAGTGTTCAACCACTGAGAAAATATTATGAGTCTTCTAGGACATGTTCACTATTAAATGATATGAATATATATCAGATAAAGCCAAAATCTCCCCAGAAAGGAAACAATTCACAATTCACAAGACTGTACATCCAAAACAGTAAGAAAAAATTAAATGTGCTTTCTTTGGGGTCTTAAAATAATAAAATTCTCTATTATAAAATTTCCTTTAATGCCACTTGGAAGGAAAATATTATCATAAAGGCCAAGTGGAGGGAAAGTCAAGATTCATATCCAATCTATATTGAACTGTATTCAAACTATACTAAACTGTATTAAAAAGTGTTAAGTTTTTCGTAATATGAAGGCAACAAACCTCACTAGAACACCTCAAGAAACCAAAGAAACAGAGACCTCATTTAATCCAAGGGAGAGACTGATGGCTAAAAACAGTCAGGTGTTCCATTCAGCACCTTCTGCTGAGGGTACAGAGTTGGTAAAGAAGAATCTATGGCCCTGTGTTTTTCCTTCAAATTCTGGCTAAATCGTACGTGTATGTTTGTGCACAATGAAGAATTTCTTTTTTTTTTTTTAAAGATTTTATTTATTTATTTGACAGACAGAGATCACAAGTAGGCAGAGAAGCAGGCAGAGAGAGATGAGAAAGCAGGCTCCCCGCTGAGCAGAGAGCCCGATGTGGGGCTCGATCCCATGACCCTGGGATCATGACCTGAGCCGAAGGCAGAGGCTTTAACCCACTGAGCCACCCAGGCGCCCCGCAATGAAGAATTTCATTAGGCCTCAGATTCAGCTCCTGCCTCCTTCCTTTGTATGGATTTGTCTTTTAATGTAGATTATAAAATTCTCTCTGGCAGACACCCTAGAATTTTGTCTGCTGTGGTACACACTTCCATTGAGCACTCAGTACACCAGACCTGGCTATCCATGAGTACCTTCTCTCTAGAAGCAAGAGTGCCCTCTACTACTTGATCTTTCCTAGTGCACTAAAGAGTAATCTTCCTGGGAGAAGTGATTCTGCTCAACTAGGCAAGATGATTTTGCTGGGGAAGAGTTTGCCCTCCGTGCTTCTCCGCTGGCATGGCATTAACAGAATTCTTTGAAGGCCATGGCTTCACCAGGGCTCAGTCACCCCACGTTCTTTAGATAATACCACACAGTCATCTAGAGGCATCTCAACTAAGTGAGCATGACTATCCCAAGTAGGCAAGGGTCCTCCCTATTAAATATTATTAGATATAATTTGGTGCCCTGGGAAAGTCTTGAGGAATCCCATCCCACTAAGGACAGGGCATTGTAAAGGCACAAGAACATGCTCAGAAAACACCTCGACAGTCATGCTGAATAAGTCGCAAACAAGATCCTTTGGTGACATGGTCACTAGATATATAGAAACATGAACCATGACAGCCAGAAGGAACTTTGGCAATGTCATCACATCCGACCCAATGCCAGTTTACAGATGAGGAAATAAAAGTCCATGGTAGTGTGGTGGACTAGTTAGGAGAAATGAGGCTCGATTGTAGGCTTCCTGATTCTTCCCGCCCTGGGCTTTTTACACAACACCAGCATGCATCCTAAAACACACTGGTGATTGAAAGCACATCTCTAAAGCTGTGATCTCTGAATGTTGTTGTTGGCAGTGGAATTACAGTCCTTGGTTTTGCATTTCTAACCAGTGTTTTAACCTTGAGGAATTCAATCTGACTGAATCTCATTTTTAATTTTAAATTAGAGAGAATTCTGTCTATCTCAAGGAGTTGTGGTAAAAACGTAACACATATTGCATGACAAGGTGCATTCTGTAAATATAATGTTAAAATGGAAATGAAAATTTTTCTTTGGAAGCTTATCTGTG
>NW_026746138.1:0-2404 GCF_022355385.1 Mustela nigripes
GGGAGGCTGTGGGGGGGGTCACTGGATGGACAGGGCACGGGGTGGAGAGTGAACCTTGAGCAGCTGGGGGAGGGGCACCCTCAGGGAGCTCTGGTCAGAGCAGGAAGTCGGGTTAGGAGCCACCAAGCAGTGGTGACCTCACTTCCCTGACGACACAGCCCAATGGAATTGGAACCCACGTATCCAGGCACCCACATTCCAAAGAAAACCCCCCTGCCCAGCTCATTTCTGGGCAGATCCTGAAGGAAGCGACATGTTCTGCTGCTGCCTACCGAAGCCCAGAGGATGCAGGCAGAGGAGAGCGCGCCCGCCAAACACGTCCCCTCACTGGGCAGGTCGTGTCAGGCTTCCCCGACGACTCTGGCCCTTTGGCAAAAAGAATCAAAAGGTGACACCAGGAGGCTCAGAGTCAGACAGCCCCACACCTTCTGACAGACCCGTGTAGGCCTACGTCTCCTCCCCGTGTGTGTGTGTGTGTGTGTGTGTGTGTGTGTGTGTGTGTGTGTAAAGAGAGCTCATCAGGGATGGAGACGCCCTGAGAAGGAGCAGGCTAATGAGGGGTCAGATGCCTGGTGGGCAGGTCATGTTCACACCCCAGGTTAAGGCTGGCTGGGTGGGACGGAGTGTGGGGGCTGCACCCTTCTGTCCAGGGTTGATCCAGAGACCGTCAAGGCCAGGTCACTGACCCAGGTGCGGGGCTGTGCACGCACAGGTCTGCGTGGGATCTGGGAGAAGCAGGGGCACTGGGCAGGAGCACGGTGGGTATGGCCGGGCAGGGCTCTGACGCCTCTTGCACACTCCCCATCTCTGCCTTGGCAGGCCACGGATGAACTAGGAAGGAGGCGGGAAGACACGCACTCCTCTCCGACCCCGGAGTCCCCGGTCCTGGGAAGGCCTCCAGTACCTCCCAGACCACTGCCCGCGGTACTCCACTGGACTGCGGTCCTGGACACGGAGCCCACGGAGGCCAAGTCCGAGGGTGAAAAGGCTGGGGTGGGGTGCCTGTGGCTGTGTGGAGAGGGGTCGGTGCTGGGCCACACAGGGAGAAGCCCCCACAGGCTGGTGTGGGGCCAGGAGCCTCGACTGGGCTCGGAGCACCCAGGGGGTGGACTGCAGTCGGGGAGACGTCCCCGGGAGGGTTCCTTCGTGGCTGCGGCTTCTGAGGGAGGCCCCGGGCTGGGCTGTCTCTGCAAAGCCACAGTGAGAGGCAGGCCCGCAGGTGACCTTCTCTCCTCTCCCAGCTTCTCCAGTGGAGGAGCTAGACCCACTCCCAACTTCAGCAACTCCGGAGGGGCACATGGTGTCTGGAGTCACTTCGGCGGGAGACCGGGAGCCCACAGGTGCCCAGGCGCCTGCCCACGGAGATGCTGATGCTGTCCAGGGAGAGCTGGCACCTGCCCCTGCCAGAGCGACTCCCACTTCCCCTGCCCCTGCCTGTGCTCCCGTTCTGGCCCTTGACCCAGATCCTCCCTTGGTCCCACCCCTTCCCCGACCCCTCCCTGGGCCCCTGTTCCTGCCCCAGACCCAGCTCCAGCCCTTGACCTCGCCCAGGCCATCACCCCTGCCCTTGCCCCAGCTCCTGCCCCTGCCCCTTCCCCCGCCCCTAGCCCTTCTCCTTTCCCTGCCAGGGCCACTGCCCCGGCACCTGCCCCTGCACCTGCCCCAGACCCAGGTACTAACCCTGGTCTTGCCCCTGCCCCTGCCCCTGCCCCTGCCAGGAAGGCCTCCACTTTCCCTGCCTGTGCCCCTGTTCCCGCCCCAGACCCAGTCCCTCTCCTTTGCTCCTGCTCCTTTCCCTGCCCTTGCCTGTGCTCCTGTTCCTGCCTCTGACCCAGCTTCTGCTCTGGATCCTGCACCGGCCACTACTGCTGACCCTATCCCCGCCCCTAGCCCAACCCCTGCCCCAACACCTCCTCCTGCGGGCCTCCCAGACCCGCATCCAGAGCCCACAACTCTGCGGGGAGATCTTCCCAGAAAAATGCCGTCAGTTCCATCCCCTGACCCCGACAACACCCCAGAATGTTTCATCCCCCCTCCTTGTGTCCTTCCTCTCCTGTATGGAGTCACCATTCTCGTCGCCGTCCATCTCCTTTATGCTGTGATTATTTATTTTAAATAAAAGTTCTTGTTTTCCCTTGAACACGTCATGAGCATGAAGTACATCCCCAACGCTGTGCCATCACGCCCAGAACATTGTTGCAGGATACCTCCTTCCCCAAAGGAGGAGACCCTGAGCCCAAGCCCTCCTGCCCATTGTTCCCCCAGCCTGGCCCCCCGCAAGCTGTAAGCTGTTCCTGCACGTGTTCTGGAGGTTTCTGGAAGTGGAATCCCTCAATAGGTGCCTTTGTGTCGGCACCTATTTTCAAAGGGCCCTTGTTTGGGGTTTGGTTAGGTTTGGTTTTTG
>NW_026746139.1:0-2404 GCF_022355385.1 Mustela nigripes
GGCTGACACATTCTGCTTTTGTGCAGTCCATCCCTTGCAAGGTCCATACTCTCCCCGTACTACCCACGCACTGGAACCCGTGGATAAGCCCGACAAGTCCACGTTTCTCCAGGAATGTCTCAGGGGCCACTCTCCCCTGCACATTCAGCAGTTCACAGGCACCCTCCGCAAATGTACCTGAATGCGGGATTCCGGGAGTCCTGTGAGTCTGGCCAGGTATTCTCTGGTGGAAATGCTAGGAAATAGGTTCTTCTCAAAGGCTTGAAGGAGGAGACTGGTTTGGGATGGAGAAATGGCGGTCCGTTTTCTCCTGCCCTCCTTTGGGAAACGTTCTGAAAGGAGAACAGAGTTAGAACGAAGGGTTGGGAGCCAAGGCACATCCATCGTGGAAAGAGAAGTTGGTGTCCGTGTGCCTGTGTGAGTGTGAATGTGTGTGTGTGTGTGTATGTGTGAATGGGAGTGCGTGTGTGTGTGTGTGTTTGCTTGTGCTTTTACATTTTCCTAATAGCTTCACCTTCCCTGAGTGCATGAGGTCAGCATGGAGCCAACCACACAAGCCAGCACTTGCCTCTCGAGCCTGAGGTGACCCAAGAAAAGGACACTGTCCTTCTTGGCACTTTCAGGACAACAAGACTCAAAGCCTTTCTGTCCCAGAAACAACGCACCCGCCTAAGAGGCGGTGTAAACACAGTGTCCATCGCTGGGAACACGAAAGGCAGCAGCAACAAATTAACATGGGTTCCTTTCCTAAGCCCTCCTGCCAAACCCTTGACAAGCCCATGCAGACCCATTCCTGTGTGAAGGAGAAGCTCCAGAAGAAACCTGTTTGGTAGGCTGGGGACTCACCTGGATTCCAAGCTGGAGGATTTTCCTGTCCACACGATGGATATTCCACTTGGGAGTTTGCAGACCCTAATCGGCTCTGCATGAACTGTCTCGTGCGCTCCTTATGGAACCACACCTAAGTGGCCAAAGAAGAACCGATGGTCAGGCAGCACCTTAACTGGATCTATCTTTATCCGTATCTGTATCTGTATCTGAAAGTACATCATCTACCTCTATCTCTATGTCTATCATCTGGCTGCCTCCGTATCTTCCACCCCTTGTGTCCCTCATACCTAAAGTCTCAGAGAGTTTTGTGTGGGCCACAGGATAAGTTTGGCAAATGATTTCTAGTGAAGTCGGCCTGGATGTGTTGACCCTTTGGAGTGCCTGGGCCATACCAACCAGTGGTCCCCATGTTCTCAGACCGAATGACTTGCAATGATGTCAAAGGGCATATAGTCCCCGGGAATGCCCATACAGGAGCCAAAGCATCTGAGCTCCCAGCTGGGCATGGAGATTGACATGCACTGGCTTCAGCCAGATTGTGTCCACAACTTGTGCCCCAGGGAGAATGAAAGAGAAGCTCAAACCTACCTGGATCCTGGACTCTGGAATGTCTAGCTCTCGGGCAAGTCGTTCTCTGGTGGTGAGGCCAGGGTACCAGTTCTGCTGGAACAAGGCCTGCAGAGCCACTTTCTGCCCCGGCCTCATAAGAAGACGCCTCCGTCGGGATACTGGCGGGAGTGGGCCTGTTGCAGGGAAAATGGCCACTGGATTAGGAATGCTTGCCAAGCCATGCAAACCGGCTGTGCCGCCTCAGCTTTACCCTTTCTGCCCTGTCCACCCGTTCCCAGGCCGTAGGTTATTGTCCTTAGCCACCCACGGAATCACCGGAGAGCCTGCTCGATAGGGGCCCAGGCAGCTTACTGTCTGCCCGTGGGAACGGGTGATAGCCCATGATCTCGGGAGATACCAACCTGTCCCGAGCCATGTGATGGCATGCCAACGAATGAGGAGACCCGCGGGGGGAGTGAGGGAGGAAAGCACCTTGGGAGGAGCAATGAGGACCCCACTGCATCTAAGAAACAGCCAGGAAAAATCCGACAGTACATCCCGCTGAGTGCTGCCGCATTGGAGGTGAAAGTTCCATTTTTGTCTGTGATACCTGAAAGAGGTTCCGAACCTCGACCAAATCTCTGCCCACTGAGATCTAGCTTGCCTATTTTCCCATACGGGACTCTTGTTGGGACCCTAGCCCCGACTTCAGTTTTGCTTCTGACGGCGGCCATGCGCAAGCCTCTCTCGATTCCCTTCCCCCAATCCTAGGTGGATCAGAACCTTCCAGCATGTATTCCGGCTGGCAGGGTGGACCCTCGTAGTGTCCTGAGGCCAGAAAGTAACAGGGGACTTTGGGGAAAGCAAGCGGGGAGCCGGGCCTCTGAGGGGAACTTACACCTTGATGTGCTGGTGGGAGCCATGCCACTGCAGTACCTCGGGTCCCAGCGCACTGGCCGCTCGACTGGGCAGGACCCGGGAGCGTGCGACTGATCAAAGCCTAGGATGGCCCACCCCCAATCAC
>NW_026746140.1:0-2404 GCF_022355385.1 Mustela nigripes
AGGCTTTTATACTTTTTTCTTTGTGATTACTATTTTGTGGTGGGTTCTTTGAAGCTATGTATATGTCTTTTTATTCATCAAACTTTTCATTCTTTATTCATTTCTATTCATATGGGCTCATGGTTTTCTATCTTATTTAGAGGATTATAGTCTGTTATTATCAATATTTATTTTGATGTTCCTATTGTCACAGGATTAGATAGTGGAAACCCCTAAGATTAACTTCTGGGTACTTTTGACATATCTCTATCATTCTTTGAACATTTTTTTAATTTCTTATTTAGCACCATATGTCAAGACCATCTGGTATTTTCCCAGCACCAGTCCTAGAATCAGCCATTTCTCTAAGATATCCTGGTTCTGTTTGCTGGAGTACAGTATTTAGAAGCCAATATATGGGTGCTAAGAGTGCTAAGTGTGTTCATTGTTACTGGAGTATTATTACCCCCATGCCTTCTCGGTGTATACACACACACACACACACTCACACATATAATATACATCTATATTTATCCTATATCTATATACATTAAAAACTATGAGTTTACACTAATATCTCCACTTCCAGTCAAACCCAAACTTCAGGGTTAATTTTAGTTTTTTCCCTTCCATATCTGTAATCCCCTTCTCCAATAGTGAGAAATCTGTCTGCCATTATTATTATTATTTTAATTACAGGGTAATTGACATTTAACAAGGCTCCTATTATTCTTAAAATAGGAAACACTAGTGATATTTGGTAGACCAATATTAATTTTTCCTGTCTCTGACTTGGGTTGTTCCAAGGGCAGTAATCATGCAACATGAAAGCATATATGATTGAGTTTTATTTGATAGTTTAATCTACATATATCCTTTTGAAAAATGTCAAATGCAGTTAAAACTCTAATTTCATATTTGTAGGTATTTATACTACTGTGTTATCATTGTCAGGAGAAGCAAAATCTTAATTTGACATCTCAGGAGGTAATCATAGTTACACTTCAAATGAGGGAAATGAATTATTTGCTATGAAACTGTCTTTTTTTTTTAAGATTTCATTTATTTATTTGATAGAGAGAGAGATCACAAGCAGAGAGGTAGGCCGAGAGAGAGAGAGGGAGAGGCAGACTCCCCGAGGAGCAGAGAGCCCCATGTGGGGCTTGATCCCAGGACCCTGAGATCATGACCTGAGCTGAAGGCAGAGGCTTAACCCATTGAGCCACCCAGGTGCCCCGGAAACTATTTATTTGACAGACTGAGATCACAAGTAGGCAGTAAGGCAGGCAGAGAGAGAGAGAGAGAGAGGGAGGAAGCAGACTCCATGTAGAGCAGAAAGCCCGATTCGGGGCTCGATCCCAAGACCCTGGAATCATGACCTGAGCTGAAGGCAGAGGCTTTAACCCACTGAGCCACCCAGACGCCCCCCTGTTTATATCTTTAAATACGATGCATTGTGCTGATCAGATGCCCCCCTGTTTATATCTTTAAATACGATGCATTGTGCTGATCAGGCTAGACTTCTCTGCACTCCAGTGTTGAGTATTGAAAGGTTACTTCTATATTTACATTAGATATCAAAAAGGAAGCTTAAACTTAACATATACAAAATAAAACCCTTGTTTTTGTTACATAACATCTGGTATATATATATTTTTTCTTTTGAGATTTTTGTTATTTGTCAGAGAGAGGGATAGAGCATATCAGGGGGAATGGCAGACAGAGGGAGAAGCAGGCTCCCCATTGAGCAAGGAGCCCAATGCAGGACTTGATCCTAGGACCCCCGAATCATGACCTGAGCAGAGGCAGATGCTTAGCAGACTGAGCTGGCTAGGTGTCCCTCTTTGTTTCTTCTTAATCAAACCTTATCTTCTCACATTTTTTTTTCCCTTATCTCAGTGAATAGCTACATCCTTTTTCAGGTTCCTCAGGTCAAAAGTTTAGAGTCAGCTTTGATTTCTGTCTCACTTTTATACCTCATAATTGGCCCATCATTAAATCCTTTACAGTATATCCAGAATCTGCCCAATTCTATTTCCTTCTCCTCTATCATAATGGTTTAAGCCATCATCATCTCTGCTCTGAATTCTTATAGTAGCCTCCCAGTTGTCTCCCTACTTCGATGCTTACTTTACATTCTCTTCTCTACCTTGAAGCCAGGATGATTTTTACAAAACATGTATCATTTTACATCTCTGCTCAAAACTTCCAAAAGCTTCTCTTTTTGATGCAGAAAAAAGCCCAGTGACCTGAGTTCCTTTCATATGTTCTAACTTCCTCTACATTTGTGGCCTCATCCCCAATATTCTTTCCTTCTCTCATTCTGTTCTAGCTATGCTATTCTATTCATTGCTATTCTAACTATGCTACATCTTGCTGTTCTTATAACATTCTTATAGCATTTGCTTACCTCAGGGCCTTTGCA
>NW_026746141.1:0-2404 GCF_022355385.1 Mustela nigripes
CACTTTGCCTTGTGTAGAATATTTGAAATATATTAAGAACAGAAAGTCTCTCTAAATAACATTTAGAATAATCATTATTTTATAACTCCTGACTCATTTGTTTATGCAGTAATACTTACTGCAAGATCACTGAAGTTTGTAATATAATTTTTGAATTAATCACCAAGCTATTTTATTATAACTTATGAAAAAATAATTTCTCATGTTGGTTTAATTCTGCTCTTATGTTATGGTCATGACATTTTCATTAAAATAAAGTAGAAATTAGAAGTAAATAATAAATGAAAAATAAAAAATAATAAATAAAAAAATAAAAGTAAAACTCTTGTGAAATGTTAAACTTTTCTTACTTATTTTGTTTTGCTTTTCCTCTACCATGCTGGCAAAGCTGTATTTTGCAGATAGATACAATTTTCAAGTTGCTAGGTTTGTTACTTTTGCTAAAATTTTCAAAATATAAGAAGTTGAATAGTCATGGATTGTTTATTAAACTCCTTATCTACACATATAAAAATAAAACAATGATGGTGACCTGGGTATTTCTAAAATTGTATTCTGTTTTCCATATTATGTTTTACAATGTAATTAATAAAGATTCTGAATATATTAACACCCATCCCCTTCTATCTCATCTGTATGTCCATTACAGAGCATGTATGATTTCTATTCGTTGCTATGTTGTGGAGAAGAGATTGTCTGAAGTAGTACTATATTTATGCAGGTAGATCTTAAGCTACGGTGCTCTTGTTTATTTGCTTGTTCGTGATCAGTATGTCTGAAAGATGGTAACTATTGCATCAGGTATGACGATTAAAAAATATTATTGGTTTCTGATACACTGTGATGAAATAGGTAAGTCGATTCACAATTTGTTAATTAAATTAGATAAAAATTCCTTTGGATTTGTCCTTTATTAAGAGTTTTTTTTTATTTTTAACAAATTCCTTGGGATGTTTTTTGTGTAATATATATCACATGCCTCAACCTTTAAATTTGAATGTAGAAAAGAGTTATCAGAATGAGCCTAGAAAATATTGTGATGAAATATTTGTGTTCTGTTATATTATGTTAACTTAGGAAATAATGTTAGTTATTTTTATTAGCATTTCCTACTTTCCACATGCCCTTACAGATGAGATATCATGGTTTTCCTATTCTTTTTATCGTGGTTGTTATATTCCTCATGATCAATAACAATCAATGAAAATTCGTAACATTAATTTTCTTTGGGAAAGTGATATTTTAGCAAGAATCCATGACCAAAAATTTTAGCTGTTGTTCTTCCAGGAGATGAGACTATCAATGTTCCCGAATTTTCAAGAAATAGAACTTATTAATTGTGTTGGTTGATGTTTATTGTCTCTGAACTTAGAGGTGCATAATTCACTTTAAAATTTATTTTGGGGGCGCCTGGGTAGCTCAGTGGGTTAAAGCCTCTGCCTTTGGCTCAGGTCATGATCCCAGGGTCCTGGGATCGAGCCCCGCATCGGGCTCTCTGCCTAGCAGGGAGCCTGCTTCCTCTTCCCCCTCTCTCCGCCTGCCTCTCTGCATACTTGTGATCTCTATAAGTCAAATAAAATCTTAAAAAAAATGGAGTGGACCTTAGGGGGGTGCTTATCTGAAATTGAGGGACATTACAAAAAAAATAAAAAATAAAATTTATTTTGAATTGAAAACAAGATCTTACTGAAGTTTAGGCATCCCACTTTATACCAGGCCTCCAGTACATTCTAATTTATTTATAGAAAATATAATAATCATGAATGTCACTTTTCCTATTGCATTTATACTGAAACTGCAATGACTCAAAGATGTCAGATCTGAAAAGCACTACCTTTCTATAATTTCTGTTTCCTAGGAGGAATGGATATACCATTTTAGCACAATTATCCAACAGTATTCAAAACCACCATGAATTTTAAAACACCCTAAAAATCAAGTATGAAAATGTATAAGCAATCAAATCTCTATCTGTAAATGAAATACTCCCACACAGACGGGTTTTAAAACTTTCTAACTTAAGGAATTTGACAGCACAGACTCAGGGTAGTAGTTTCAGTGCCTACAGTATACTTTCAGGGAGAGAGTAATGTAGGCTCTGAGTCACTTTCTGCCTAGAGATGACCTAATAGTGGTTCTGCCATTGTTTGTTTGTTTTTGAAAATACGTTCCTGGGCGTCATTCAGAAAATGCAGTTTGGCAATCTATATAAATTAAGGATGATCTTTTTGAATGTTTGTCTTTCACTACATCAAATTAACATAATTGGACAGAAATTCTACTAAATTAAGCATTGTTAGGAAACGTGTAAATTGGAGCTGCTCAAATTAGTTGCTCTTTGAACTACGTGCTGTTTCTTCAGGATTAGATAAGGAGTTTGAAGGAAAACCTAAATCATTGCTTC
>NW_026746142.1:0-2404 GCF_022355385.1 Mustela nigripes
ACAGAGCTCACACTGAGGGTCACAATGCATGTTTGTGCCAAACGTAGCCCTCAAGCATGGGCGGGGACTCATGGACCACGCTTTCAGGGCCCCGGTGCCACCACCTCATTCCAAGGTCTCCATGGACACAATCCCACATTAGGACCCATCTGCAGGAGAGTCTTTTTCAACTCAGTGCCCTTGGGTGATCCCCTAGAGCCAGCAGATCGAAACTATCTTGTCACTAGGAGACAATTGGAATGCGAGGAGGGCTGGCTAGGCATCCATCTGTAGAAAACTACTCTGAAGTAATTCCATATGGGACGTCCTGGAGCCATCCAACAGGTCACAGCTGTCCTGCAGAAGGAATCCTTGCGCTTTGGAGCACCTCACAACTCTTATCATGGGAAAAGCTCTGTGGCCTCGTGGTGCACCGTCCCCTTCATGAAAGAGCCATCTTGGATAGAAACTCCAACCTGAGCCAACGTCTAATCCTCGCCCTGACTTCAGATGCACGAAATCTTGATTCAACTCTGCAGAGGGTGCCTGCCGAAACCCCGCCCCGAAGCAAAACCTAGCTATTTTTCTCAGACTTCGTCCTCACACTCCAAGCCCACCAGCCCTCCAGTTTGGGAATTCTGGAGAGACACAATGCAGCACTCTGACTGCCCTCCAGAAGAGAAACGTTGCCCTATGGGGCTAACCAGAAACACCAAATGAGGATCAACCTGCATGCCACTTGACTCTACCCCAATTATACAGTTTCGCTTGGGCGCTAATGCCCTGTCTTGCACAGCCTGAGGCCTGAATTCCCAACCGACACCCAGACAGCTGGCTGTACACTGAGCATATCAGACCCGCCATGGCTTTAGGTCATCATCTCTTCCCAATCTTGGTTTTCAGGCTTCAGAACCTAGACCTTATCTATACTCACTACCCAGGGGTGAACGTGATGCAGAAATGAAACTCCTTCTTCCATGCCCCGTCCATGCTTGAGAACCACAATGGGCACAAACACATTGGGACCCTCAGTGTGAGCCCTGTCCTCAAGTAATGCCTCTCAGGGGCTGGACCAAGAACCCGCATTGCCATCCCTTAGTCCCCCAATATTAATGAGAGGTTGAGAGGTCTAGTCACCCCTACTCACGTCTCTGCTCTGGAACCCCTGAGGAAAAAAATATTGAAGGGACTCCTCCCATCCCCCGAATGAGCCCCAAAACTTGGGATCTGACCAAATCTTAAAAAAGAAAGAATCGTCCATGGCCAAGGAGGCCATCCCGACATTCCATGGCCACTGTTGACACAAAATCCAGAGACAAAAGCCTGGAGATATGGCTCATACTTGCCCTTTGTTCATAGCCTGAAAAATTCTCCTCACAGTCTATAGATCAGGCCTGTCATACCTACGTCCCCAAACCTAAGCTGAGTTTGGGTTTTCAGATTTCTGTCCCCACTGTCCTGGCCAATGCACCCTCCAGGATGGGGCCCTTGGAGCCAAGCCTCAGGACTTTGCCTGCCTTCTCCAAGCGAATTTTGCCCATTCCATTGGCCACAACCCTAAAGATTAGGAGAGCAACTCCAAAGTCCCTGAGGCCATCCCAATAGTGTTGGCCACTCAGGGCAAATAGGTTGATCTGTCCCAAGCTGAGCAACTACCTCAACTCAGACCCATAGACAGATAACCCCAGAGAAGAAGATTGAACCTGACAGGCACCTAGGCCCTAATCAGATCCATTGCTTTTGATTCCAGGCATCTCTCCTCAGAGGCCTGGTTTCCCATACCAGCATATGTGTTCTTCTGGAGGTACCAGTCTGAACAAATCTCATTTCCACATGGGAAACATGCTTTTTGGAGCTGTGTCAAAACCTCCAGTTAAGGGAAAACTTCAGGTCCCAGCAGTCAACACCCCATTCCAAGGTCTCCATGGACACAAACCCACATTATGACCCATCCTCAGGAGAGTCCATTTCAACACATCCCCTTTGGTTGCTCCCCAAAAGAAGCAGATGGAACCTGCCTTGTCACTAGGAGACAATGGGAATGTGAGGTGGGCACTCCAGAAATCCATCCTTAGAACCCTGCACTGCCATTGTTCCGCATGGGACGTCCTGGAGCAATCTGTCTGGTCTCAACTGTCCTGTAGAAGGAATCCTTGCCGATTGGAGCAACTTACAATGCCCATCGTGTGAAAGTCTCCATAGCCCCATGATGCCCCCCACCATCATGAAGGGGCCATCCTGAACAGAAACTTCAACCTGAGCCTACGTCTGATCCTCGCCCTGACTTCAGATGCATGAGATTTAGATTTAGCTCTACAGAGGGTGCCTGCCATGATCTTGACCCAAAACCTAAGCCTAGCTTGTGTTCTCACACTTCCTTCCTCACAATTCTGGCCCACAAGCCCTCCAGTGTGAGAATTCCGTA
>NW_026746143.1:0-2404 GCF_022355385.1 Mustela nigripes
TTGCTGAGTCATATACTAAATATATATTTAACATAATAAGAAACTCTCAAATTGCTTCCCAAAGTGGTTGTACTATTTTTTATCTTCACCAGCAGTGTATGAGAGGTTCAGGTGTTTTTACATCCTCACTAACACTTGGTATTTTTAGGCTTTTTAAGTTTTATCACTCTGAGTGGGTAGTAGTATATTAATATGGATTTCCCAAATATTTTTCTGTTGACTAACACTGTTGAGTTTCTTCTCAGGTGCTGTTGGCCATTTACCTGTTTTCTCTGCCCACTCATTCTATTGGATTGTTTTTCTTATCTATTGATTGTAAGAGTTCTCGATATATTCTGGAAAGCAGTCTTGGTCAGATGCATATATTATAAATATTTTCTCTAGTCAGTGGCTTGCCTTTATACTTTCTTACCATTGTCTTTTGAATAGCAAATGTTTTTATTTTGATAAAGGAAAGCTTATCATTTTTTTCTTTTCCTAGCTCATGCTTTTTGCGTCCTATCTAAAAATTCCTTGCCTATATCAAAGTCAAAAACATGTCCTCCTGTGTTTTCTTCTGGAAGTTTTACCATTTTTGTTTTTATGTTTAGATCTGTGATCTATTTTAGGTTAATTTTTGTATTTGGTATGAAGAGTCGAAGTTCATTTTTTTCCTTAAACATTTGACGGAATTCATCACTGAAGCCATTCCAACCTGGAGGTTTCTTTGTGAGAAGATATTTAACTACAAATTCAAGTTCTTTAATAGATAGGGGGTTTTTCATCCATTCTATTTCTTTGTGTATCCATTTTGGTAATTTGTGTCTCTGGTAGGCAGAATGATCACCCCAAGATATCTGTTTTAGTCTCCCAAACCTGTGAATGTGCTATAGTCTGTTTTAGTCTCCAAAACCTGTGAATCCTTACGTGATCAAGTTAAGGATCTTTTTTTTTAAAGATTTTATTTATTTATCTGAGAGAGATAGAGAGGAGTGAAAGAGAGCACGGGAGGGAGGAAGGTCAGAGAGGGAAGTAGACTCCCCATGGAGCTGGGAGCCTGATGCAGGACTCCATCCCAGGACTCCAGGACAATGACCTGAGCTGAAGGCAGTTGCCCAACCAAATGAGCCACCCAGGTGCTCTAATTTAAGGATCTTGAAATAGAAAGAGTATACTGGATTATCTGAATGGGTCCAATGTAATTATAAGAGTCTTTGTAATGGGGATGTGAGAATGTCAGAATGGAGATGTGACAACAGAAGCAGAGGTCAGAATGAAGCAATTGCTATCTGGGAAGCAAAATTCAGAAAATGCAGGTGGCATATAAAAAATAGAAAAAGGAAGGAAACAGATTCTCCTCCAGAGCCTCCAGAAGAAATGCAATCCCACCAATACCTTGATTTTAGCCAGGTGAAATGCATTTTGGACTTCTGGCTTGTGGAACTGTAAGATAATGAATTGTGTTGTTTCAAGTCAGTATGTGTGTCGTAATCTAATGATGTATCCATTTCATCTGAGTTGCCAAACTTTTTGGCATGAAGTTGTTTATAATATGTTCCTATTAGCCTTCTAATGTCTGTAGGCTATGTAGTGATGTCTCCTCTTTCATTCCTGATATTGGTAATTTGGGTGTTTTAAAAACTCAGTCTGGCTAAATATTTATCCATTTTTATATTTTCATATAACTAGTTTTTAGTGTCATTGATTTTTCTCTATTGTTTGTCCGTTTGCTATTTCATTGATTTGCTCTCTTATCTTTCTTTTCTTCTACCTATTTTTGTTTCCATTTGCTTTTTAAAACTAGCTTTTTAAGATAGAAGCTTACACTATTGACCTTGAAACTTACTCCTTGTTTAGTATAAGTACTTAAAGCTCTGAAGTTCCCACCAAGCACTGTTTTATCTGCATCCCAATTTCTCATATTTATTTAGTGCAAAATATTTTTAAATTTCTCCTTGTATTTGCAGATCTTTCTATTATTCATTTCTAATTTAATTCCTTTGTGGTCAGAGAACATATCTATATGAGTTCAATCTTGTAAGATTAATTGAAATTTTTGGAACTTTTATAGGGTCTAATTTATGGTCTATTTTGATGAATGTTCTATGTGCAGTTGTCTGATAGCTATTCCAGCTTTCCCGTTATTAATATTTGCTTTTGTGGTAGGCAGAACAATGGCTCCCCAAAACATCCATATACTGTCCGAGTAAACTGTGATTGTATTACACTACATGGCAAAAGAAACTTTGCAGATGCCATTAAAATTAAGAACAGTGAGATTGGGGAGATTGTCCTGGATTTTGTCCTCAGCACACCTGTGCCCATTCTAACCACATGATTCCTTAAAAGCAGAGAACTATTTGTGGTTGTGGTCACAGGGAGGTAGGACTACAAAGGAATGGTCAGGGTAGTGTGATGTGAGAAG
>NW_026746144.1:0-2404 GCF_022355385.1 Mustela nigripes
GCCTCAAGCTGGAGTTTATGTCCATGACGGCCCCTTCCTGAAGGGGGTGGGGGCGTCATGAGGCCAGGGGGGTTTCCCTACGCTGGGAGTTGTGAGCTGCTCCAAACGTCAAAGTTTCCTTCTTCAGGAGAGTCGAGTACTATTGGATGGTTCCAGGATGCCCCATACAGAAAGACTCGAGAGCAGGGGCCTAAGCATGGATGCCGAGAAACGCCAACTCACCTTCCCATTGCTTGGTCGAGACAAGGCACGCTCAATCTGTGGGCTCTTGTGTGAGCTACCCAGAAGCCTGAGTTTAAATGGACTCTCCTGAGGATGAGTCATATTGTGTTTTGGTGGCCATGGAGACCTTGAAATGTGGCAGTAGCTAAGGGACTCTGCAGGATTCTCCAACCTAAAGGATTTGACACAACTCCAACAAGGAAGCTTCCCATGTGGAGATGAGAGGTGTTCTGTCTGGTGCCTCAGGATAGCCCCATATGCTGGTCTTCGAACCCATGCCTCTGAGGAGTGATACCTGGACACCAAAGCAAGAGTTCATAATAGGGCCTAGGGGCCTGTCTGGTTCAATCTTCTGTCTCTGCGGATATCTCTCTGTGTGTCTGCATGGAGGTAGTAGTTGCTCAGCTTGTGTCATAATGCCCATGTTTGTCCAGTGTGGCTTGCGGTAGTGCGATGTCCTTGGGGACCTTGAGGTTTCTACTATTTTGTAGAGTTGTGGCCAATCGAACGGGCAGTTTCTTAGGAGAGAGAAGGCACAGTTCTGTGGTGTGGCTCCAGAAACCCCAGCCTGGAGGCTGTGTGGGCCACGGCTGTGCAGACAGACATCCAAAAACCCAAACTCAGCTCAGGTTGGGGGCCGAGGTTATGGCAGGCCTGATCTACAGTCCGTGAGGGGAGCTCCTCTGGATATGAAAGATGTATGAGAGGGAGGCAGTCGCTCAGGCTTTTGTCTCTGGATGTTTTGTCCACAATGGCCGTTTAATGTAGGAGTTGCCTCATGGGTCGTAGAAGTCTCCCTCTCTGGTATTTGTCCAGCCCCCAAGAGTTTGGGGTAATTTTGTGGGAAGGGAAGAGTCCTGTTTTCTGCTTCATGTGTCCCCCCAGTATAGGGATTCTAGAGCATAGCAGTGGGTACTGACAACTGGAATACTCGCCCTCTGGTTAAGCCTGGGGGCCAATGGATATGACAAGCCCCGTATGCAGGATCTTGGTCCAGCCACTGAGAGGCGTTACTTTAATAGAGGACTCATGCTGCAGGTCACAATGTGTGTCTGTGCCCTAGGCGGCCCTCAAGCACTGGCGTGGCCTTTCGGACAATGCAGGTTTTCCCACATTGAACGTTGACAACATGCCAACAACAAGGTATCTGGCCATGGGGAAGGAAGAATTCTAATTTCTGCATCACGTTCAACCCTGGGCAATGATTGGAGATAAGGTCTACGTTCTGAAGCCTGAAAACCGAGGTGGGGAAGAGATGACAACCTACAGCCATAGCGGGTCCTATGTGTCCAGGTTGGGGCCAGCTGTCTGGGCGTCGTTTGGGATGTCTGGTCTCAGGCTGTGCCAGACAGGGCATTAGTATACAAGGTAGGCTGTATAATTGCTTTACAGTCGAGTGGCATGCATTAGATAATCATTTGGGGTTTCTTATTAGCAGCATAGGGCAAAGTTTTTCTTCTGGAGGGCAGGCAGAGTGCTGCATTGTGGCTTTGGAATTCCCAAACTGGACGTCTTGTGGGCCAGGAGAGTGAGGACGGAAGTCTGAGAACACAAGCTAGGCTTAGGTTTCGGGGCAAGGATATGGCAGGCACACTCTGCAGAGCTGAATTGAGATCTCATGCGTCTGAAGTCAGGGCGAGGATCAGACGATCGCTCAGGTCGGACTTTCTGTTCATGTTGGCCCCTTCATGAAGGGGGGGGGCATCATGAGGCCATGGGGGTTTACCCACTTTTGGAGTTGTGAGATGCTCCAAACCGCAAGGATTCCTTCTGTGGGACAATTAAGATTTGTTGGATGGCTCCAGGACGTCTCATAAGGTACTTTTCCAGAACAGGGTTCTAAGTATGGATGCCTGGGCAGCCAGCCTCACATTCCAATTGTCTCCTAGCAACAAGAAACGTTTGATCTGCTGGCTTGGGGTAGCAACAGAGGGGGCTGAGTTGAAATGGACTTTCCTGAGGATGGTCTTAATGTTGGTTTGAGTCCATGGAGACCTTGGTATGGGGCAGTGGCACCAGGGCCCTGAAGGATTCTCCTAACCAGAGGTTTTGACAAAGCTCCAATGAGCAAATTTTCCATGGGGAGATGAGATTTGTTCTTATTGGTGCCTCAGGAAACCACCATATGCTGGTATTGGAAACCAGGCCTCTGAGGAGAGATGCCTGGAAACCAAAGCAATGG
>NW_026746145.1:0-2403 GCF_022355385.1 Mustela nigripes
CACCTGCAATTCTTGGATCTGTACATCAGAGTCTCTACATATATTTTGCTTCATTGTCCCTATCTACTTTGGGGGGGACTCTAATAATATATATTTTATTTTATTTAACTTTATTTATTTGAGAGAGCAAGAGAGAGGGAAGGAGAGAGCAGGGGGAGGGACAAAAGGAGCAAGAGAAAGAGAACCTCAAGCAGACTCCCTGCTGAGTGCAGAGCCTGACACAGGACTTTATCCCTGGACCCCAAGATCATGACGTGAGTTGAAATCAAGAGTTGGATGCTCAACTGTCTGAGCCATCCAGGTGCCCCACACCTGGGTGGTATTTTAATTTTTTAGATTTTATTTATTTATTTGACACACAGAGAGAGATCACAAGTAGGCAGAGAGGCAGGCAGGGGGCCTGATGCAGGGCTCAATCCCAGGACCCTGAGACCATGACCTGAGCTGAAGGCAGAGGCTTAACCTACTGAGCCACCCAGCTATCCCATCCCTACATGTATTTTAGATCGTTTGATATTGTCCCACAGGTTTCTGAGGCTTTATTTTTACTTGATTTTTTTTTTTCTATTTCTCAAATTTGAGAATTTTATTGTTCTGTCTTCAAGTTCACTGATCCTATCCTCAGCCATCTGCAAACTATGATTAAGCTCATCCAGTGACTATTATATTTCAAGTATTATGCTATTTGGTTTTCGAGTTTCTATTTCTTTTTTAAATGATTTTCATTTCCTTCCTAAGATTCTCTAGCTGGTCTGTCACCAAGATCCTATTTTCCTTTTTTTTTTTTTAATTTTTTTTAAACATATAAATAATAGTTAATTTAAATTCTCTGCCAACTGCATCTGGGCCACCTTTTTTTAAAAAATATTTTATTTATTTATTTGACACAGAGAGAGAGAGAGATCACAAGTAGGCAGAGCATCAGGCAGAGAGAGAGGGGGAAGCAGGCTCCCTGCGGAGTAGAGAGCCTGATGTGGGACTCGATCCCAGGACCCTGAGACCATGACCTGAGCTGAAGGCAGCGGCTTAACCCACTGAGCCACCCAGGTGCCCCCATCTGGGCCATCTTGGGGACAATTTCCATTGACTGTTTTTTCTCCCTCCTTACTGTGAGTCACATTTCCCTGTCTCTTTGCATGTCTAGTAACTTTTAATTGTCAACTGGGCATTGTGGATAATCTATTTTAGAGACCCCTGATTAAATTTTTGTTTTAGTTGGCAGTTCAGTTATTGAGCGAATCACCCTGAACTTGTGCAGACTTAGTTTTAAACTTTATAATGATAGATCTGTGAAATGCCAAGGTATTTTCCAATTCCATCAAACTTGTGGGACTCAACATCCAAACTGTTTCCACTGAAGTTCTTGCCAGGACTTGGTTTTAGGCTTTGTTAGGGTGGGTCTTGGGTAGACCTTACTGTAGGGCATGTAGAGTAAGTAGGGCATTTCTGTGTTTTAACTTGATCCTCAGAGTAGAAAAAAGGTATTAAGGAGGTCTCCCCGCTGAGTACTGCTCAGCTTCCAGTGTTTCTATCCCACTGTCAGCCCTATAGTGGCCCCTGCCTGGTAAGCCTTATGCAGTCTCACATTGTGCAAGTACACTCAAGCCCCCAGCCCAGAGACTTCTAGACCTCCACCATCACACCTCCTTTTTCCTCTTCTTCTGTGCCCTGTCTCACTGATTCTAGCTGCTTCAGCTGTCCAAAACCCCAATCTCTTCTTCCTTAGTTCAGAGGTACTGCCATGGTCTGCTTAGACTCCAGCTCACTACACCACAGTCAGAGAAATTGTCCCTATGCAAACCATCAGGGAAATCATGGGGCTCCATTTGTGGATTTCACTTTTTCTCAGCAACTGCAGTTTTCAGTCTGTATCCTATGCCTGAAAACATTTACTGCAAATATTTTTTCCTGCTTTATGGTTGTTTACAGCAGTGTGGGTAACTCAGCACTACATACTCCATCAGGGTAGAAGTAGACATCTTTTTTATCAAGAGCTTTCTGCAATCCTGTGATTTTCACACTAGTTTCATTAGAGGCACTTCCTGTGTCATGCCATAGAACTTATTGATTATCTCTACAATTGTTATTGATCTAACTTTACCACAGAGCCATTCAAAGATGATTTTGCCTATAATTTGAGCAGTCTTCCAATATCAATCTTATTGACTTCATGAAACCTCCCATCTTTTAAAGATTTGCTGTTGTACTTTGTGGTTAACTTGCATTGTGTTTGCATGACATTGTTGGCTGTTTATAACATTGCACATTCACTGTGTATTAACAAAGATATTGTTGAAGTAGCAGGGATATACACATTCTTGTTACTTGGATTGGGGTAGGAGATGGTTAGAGGTTCCCTGATTTCACATTTATAATGAATTAGTGAATATTTCCTGAGGATTT
>NW_026746146.1:0-2403 GCF_022355385.1 Mustela nigripes
ACAGAGCACTCATGAAAGAAACTGAAGAAGACACAAAAAGATGGAAGACCATTCCATGTTCTTGGATTGGAAGAATAAACATTGGTAAAATGTCTATACTGCCTAGAGCAATCTATACTTTTAATACCATTCCAATCAAAATTCCACCGGTATTTTTCAAAGAGCTGGAGCAAATAATTCAAAAATTTGTATGGAATCAGAAGAGACCCCGAATCGATAAGGAAATGTTGAAAAACAAAAATAAAACTGGCGGAATCATGTTACCTGATTTCAAGCTTTACTACAAAGCTGTGGTCACCAAGACAGCATGGCACTGGCATAAAAACAGACACATAGACCAGTGGAACAGAGTAGAGAGCCCAGATATGGACCCACAACTCCATGGTGAAATAATCTTTGACAAAGCAGAAAAAAATATACAGTGGAAAAAAGACAGTCTCTTCAATAAATGGTGCTGGAAAAACTGGACAGCTATATGTAGAAGAATGAAACTTGACCATTCTCTTACACTGTACACAAAGATAAACTTGAAATGGATAAAAGAGCTCAACACGAGACAGGAATCCATCAGAATCCTAGAGGAGAACATAGGCAGTAACCTCTTCGATATCAGCCACAGCAAATTCTTTCAAGCTATGTCTCCAAAGGCAAGGAAACAAAAACAAAAATAAACTTTTGGGACTTCATCAATATCAAAAGCTTCTGCACAGCAAAGGAAACAGTCAAGAAAACAAAGAGGCAACCCACGGAATGGGAGAAGATATTTGCAAATGACAGTACAGACAAAAGGTTGATATCCAGGATCTATAAAGAACTCCTCAAACTCAACACACACAAAACAGATAATCATATCAAACAATGGGCAGAAGATATGAACAGACACTTCTCCAATGAAGACATACAAATGGCTTTCAGACACATGAAAATATGTTCATCATCACTAGCCCTCAGGGAGATTCAAATTAAAACCACATTGAGATATCACCTTACACCAGTTAGAATGGCCAAATTAGCAAGACAGGAAGGAACATGTGTTGGAGAGGATGGGGAGAAAAGGGAACCCTCTTCCACTGTTGGTGGGAATGCAAATTGATGCAGCCACTTTGGAAAACAGTGTGGAGATTCCTCAAGAAATTAAAAATAGAGCTTCCCTATGACCCTGCAATTGCACTACTTGGTATTTACCCCAAAGATACAGATGGAGTGAAAAGAAGGGCCATCTGTACCCCAATGTTTATAGCAGCAATGGCCACAGTCGCCAAGCTGTGGAAAGAACCAAGATGCCCTTCAATGGACGAATGGATAAGGAAGATGTGGTCCATATACACTATGGAGTATTATGCCTCCATCAGAAAGGACGAATACCCAACTTTTGTAGCAACATGGAGGGGACTGGAAGAGATTATGCTGAGTGAAATAGTCAAGCAGAGAGAGTCAATGATCATATGGTTTCACTTATTTGTGGAGCAGAACAAAAAGCATGGAGGACAAGGGGAGATGGAGAGGCGAAGTGAGCTGAGGGAATTGGAAGAGGAGGTGAACCATGAGAGACTATGAACTCTGGAAAACAACCTGAGGGTTTTGAAGGGGCGGGGGGGGAGGTTGGGGGAGCGAGGTCGAGGGCAGGTATTGCATGGAGCACTGGGTGTGTTGCAAAAATAAAGAATACTTTTACACTGCAAAGAAATTTAAAAAAAAATCTATTTTGGTTTGTCTCTTTTTTTCTCCTTTATGTATGTATGTTTGTTTCCTCAATTCTACACAAGAGTGACATCATATGGTATTATCTTTCTCTGACTGACTGGTTTCACTGAGGATAATCTTCTCTAGTTCCATCCATGTGGCTGCAAATGGCAAGATTTCATTTTTTTGCCTGAGTAATATTCCTCTGTGTGTGCGTACACATCTCATTTCATTTATCACTTTATCAACGGACACTTTGGTTGCTTCTGTATTGTGATCTTTTAAATATTGCTGGAAGAAACAAAGGGGTGTATGTATCCTTTTGTGCTCTTGTTTTTATGTGCTTTAGGTAAATACCCAGTAGCGTTGTTGCTGGATCCAGGGCAACTCTATGCTTAACGCCTTGAGAACCCTCCATACTGTTTTCCAGAGTGGCTGTAGCAGGTTGTTGTTCCACCAACTGTGCACGAAGGTCCCCTTTTGCCACACCCTCCCAGCACCTGCTCTTCCTTGTGTTGTTGATGGGAGTCATTCTGACAGTATGTGGTAATATCTCATTTTACTTCTGGTTTGTATTTTCCTGAGCTTGGGTGATGGTGAAGCAGCTTTTCATGGGACCGTTGGCCATCTCTATTTCTTCTTCGGAAAAACGTCTGTCCGAGTCTTCAGACTATTTTTTAACCAGATTACTTGTTTTTGTGGTGTTGAGTTGTATCCATT
>NW_026746147.1:0-2403 GCF_022355385.1 Mustela nigripes
TTTTAACCTAATAACCATCACAGCGAGCTGTCCAGTACATCAAATTCCAAAATAACCTTCTAACCTGAACTTTTTAATACATGCACCTATGTTTTTCTTTTGCATTTCTATTTTTTGAATTCCTTCTTTTTACTTAAAGTTTAGTTTAGTTTAGTCTAGTTTATTCCTTTTTATTTTTATCTTCTAATATTCAAATAGAGTTAAACTTCAAAGTAATCCCCTTTCCCCAATCAATACTACCCCTATAGTAAACTAATTTTTTATCCCCCATTTATCTTAGGAAAGTTGACTCCTTTAACAAAGATATCAAGATACATCCAGAAAGAATCAAAACAACCTTCCTCACACACTGAGAATTTATAACCACTCTCCCATTTTTTCTTCCACAAGTGTTTCTGTGGTTTTGTGTTTGTCCTGATAGTATAAAAATCTTACACTTGGGGTTCTTTTTGACGAGGTTCTTCCTTTATTTGCATATATATATATTTTTCTCATGTCAAATACTTTTATCAGTCTATTTGTTTCTCTGTTTTTGTTTGTCTACTTCATAAATCTTACCTTGGGGCCCATTTGGGCTGAACCTTCTCTTTCATCTTCCCTTTCTTTCCTGTCTCTCTCTCTATCTCTCTCTCTCTCTTTTTTTTTATTTTAATTTCTTTTGTCTCTCGTTTGGGTGGGGAATCTTGATGGCTCAGAAGTGTTCCAGGGTGCACCTTGACTGCAACACGGTTAATACATCCAGCTACATCTGTTCAGTCATCTCCCACAAAAATGACTAGGAGAAGGAATGCCCAACAGAAGAAAAATACAGAGGATGGACCTTGTGCAACAGAGCTAACAGCTATCAACATAGACAATATGTTGGAAAGAGAATTCAGGCTAACAATTATCCAGGCAATAGCTAGGTTGGAGAAAGCCATGGTTGACAAAACAGAATTGATTAGGGCCAAGCTGAAAGTGACCAGAAAGAATGTTCACAATGTTAGGGCAGAGCTTAAAGCTACTAGGGAGGAGGTTCACAATGCTCTCAATGAGTTCCAATCTAATCTACACTCTCTCAAAGCTAGGGTAACTAAGATAGAAGATAGAATTAGTGACCTGGAGGACAAACAGATAGAAAGGATCAGGAGGAAGCCTGGAACAAACAGCGTAGAAACCACGAAAACAGAATCAGGGAAATAAATGATGCCATGAAACATTCCAATGTCATAATTATTGGAATCCCTGAGGGGAGGAGAAAGAAAAAAGTCAAGAAGATATAGTGTAACAAGTCCTTCATGAAAATTTTCCCAATCTCGCAAATGGAACCAGCGTTCATGTACTAGAGGCTGAACGGTCTCCACCCAAGATTATACACTCCAAAAAAACATCACGACACTTGATAGTCAAATTGAGGAATTATAATTGTAGGTATAATCTCTTGAAGCCGCTAGGGTAAAGAAGGTGCTTACTTACAGAGGAAAACCCATCAGAATAACATCAGACCAGTCCAGAGACCTGGCAAGCCAGAAAAGTCTGGCAAGATATATTCAGGGCACTAAATTAGGAGAAGATGGAGCCAAGAATACTTTATACAGCAAGACTGACATTCAAAATGGATGGAGAGATAAAGAGTTTCTAAGACCGGCAAGGCTTAAAAGACTATGGAACCACCAAGCCAACAATGCAGGAAATATTAAGGGGGGTGCTAAAAAGAGGAAAATGCTAAGAATAGCATTGAACAGAAATATGGAGACAATCTACAGAAAGACAGACTTCAAAGGTAACTCGATGTCAATAAAAACGTATCTATCAATAATCACTCTCAATGTGAGTGGCCTAAATGCGCCCATAAAACAGCACAGGGTTGCAGAGTGGATAAAATGACAGGACCCATCCATATATTCTCTACAAGAGACCCATTTTTAACCTAAAGGTACACCCAGACTGAAAGTGAAGGGATGGAGAAGCATCTTTCATGCCAAGGGCCTCAAAAGAAGGCTGGGGTAGTGATACTCATATCAGACAAATTATATTTTAAACTAAAGACTGTAGTCAGAGATACAGAAGGACACTATATAATTCTTAAAGGGACAATCCACGAAGATGATCTAATAATTGTAAATATCTATGCCCCCAATATGGGAGTAGCCAATTACATAAGAAAACTTAATCAAGATAAAGAGTCATATTGATATGAATACACCAATCGTTGGAGATCTTAACACGACTCTCTCAGAATTAGACAGATCATCGAAGCAGAAAATCAATAATGAAACAAGAGCATTGAATGACATATTGGACCAGATGGACCTCATAGATATATACAGAACATTCCACCCTAAAACAACAGAATAGTCATTCTTCTCAAGTGCATATGGAACCTTCTCAAGAATAGACCACATACTGGGTCACAAATCAGGA
>NW_026746148.1:0-2403 GCF_022355385.1 Mustela nigripes
AGTTTGGTTACAGAGGTTTATCTCAGTCCGTCGGTTGTCTTCAGCGCCGGAAGGGGCCGTTGGCGCCTGCGTGGTTGGGAGATGCGTGGCTTCGGCTTTCAGGGTTCCAGATATGGACGCCACGATGGACACGACCCCGGAAGCTGAAGGCTGGTCAGCATGCGAGCGGAAATCGCACAGTAAATACGCATCCCACCAGGGGGCGCCGGCAAAAGGGCCCTTTCTCACCCAGGGCATGTTGCGGCCACCTGGAAATCGCACGTGAAAGACTCAGCCCACGCGGGGCTCCGGCGCATGTCGCGTTTGGAAAGCAGAGTGGAAGGATTGTATATTATACAATATACCCTGAAAACTAACACCTGCTCTGAGGTAACCTAGGCCTGAACTTCCCACCCAACACTCAACGAGCTGGCTCCACATTGAGCACGTGGGACACGACATGGACTTATGTAGTCATCTCTTCCCAACCTCGTTTTTCACACTGCACAACCTAGACCTTAACTCCAATCACTGCCCAGGGGTGAAAGAGGTGAAAAAATCAGAACTACTACTTCCCCATGGCAAGAATACACGTGATTGACATCGAGTCCAAAATTCAGTGTTGGAGCAACAGTGTTCACCATGAGTCACCGCACATGGCTGAGCGCCTAGAATGCCAAAACACACATTGTGACCCTCAGTGTGAGTTCTGTTGTCAAGGAAGGGCACTCCGTGGCTGGACCTTCAATGTTTCTTCCATGTCTTCTTATACTCGCTAGGGCATCCCTTTCTAGGTGGGTAGAAGAGTTCTTCAGTTGTAGGTGTTCAATAAGACCGAGTTTTGTTTCTGCCTTGGTGAGAGGATTCTGGATCTCTCGAAACAGCACAACATCATGTGTGTATGTGGGTATACACACAGTCTACCAATTGATGCACTCTACCCAAATTAATCTGTTCATTAGAGTATAGAAACCATGGACATTTCATTCAAAAACTGAGACCCTCCATTTTTGTCCATTGCCTTACGTTTTGTTTGCTTCACCCCTTTGTACATCCCCTTTTAAAAATACATTTTTTTTCTTAAATGTATTTCATTAAATATTTAATTATAATTTTCAATTTAAATTTGAATTTAAATTAAATGTATTTATAAAAATTATTTTAAATTTAATTTAATTATTTTTTCTTTCAAATGCTGATGTATACTGTGAGCCCCCAAATCGACGGTCACTTCAAGTACATACAAAAGTAGAAATAGGAATGTAGACTTACAGAGAAGAACCATTTAGCTTTTCTAGGTCCCTCTGTTAAAAGTCTAGAGAAATTACTTTCCCAAAAGAAACAAATTCAGAAGGAAAGAGGAGGATGGAAGTCACCTCCATCAGCCTATAATCACATACTCAATACCAACAAAACATTAATCTCTAAACAGATGCCAACAGTTTAAAAAAAAAAATTAGCAAGCGACTTCAGGTAACAATAAATTTCATGGAGGTTGAGAAGGTAGAGGTAGTCGAATTGTTCAGGAGGCACCAAATGCATGTGAATATCCTTGTCATGGAATATAGGAAGACTGAGATTCTTGACAAAAATATTTTATTAGGCAAAAAAAATCAAGTTTGAAACAATGATTGTAAATATATGTGTGTATATATATATATATATATCTGTATAAATACACACACATAGAGATTTGCATGTGTGTGGGTGTGTGTGCTTGTGTGTATGCATATAAACTATCCCCATCCTAAACAGCACCACCTGGTAGCGGGTCCTTATTTTCAAATAGGGTCCCTGGAGATGTAACTAGCCAGGATCAGGTCATATTTGAATAGACTTGGCCCCTAATTCAGGAGGACTTGTGTCCTTCCAAGATGGGAAACTGGGGATACACAGATATGCCCTGAGTGAGAAGGCCATGTGAAGGGGTCCAACGCCAGGGCTATACTTCAAGCTGGGAGAGCGGTCTGCAAGAGATCCTTCCTTAATACCTACAAAAGGAGCATGGCCTACCAACACTGTATCCTCTAGAACTGTGACACTGTCCACTTCTGTGGTTTCAGCCACTAGGCTTGAAGGATCTTATAATAGCAGACCTAGAGAACAAATAGAAACCTAGTTAGAGGAAAAGAAAGCAATGAGAGTCCCATCTGGAAAAGAAAAAAAAATGTCTATCTCTCTATCTATATACCTGACTCTTGAAACATTGAAAAGGAATGCACATTTGGGAACGCTGTCAATAGGAAAAGAAGCAAGTAAACCAACAAACAAAAAAACAGAGCCCCAGGATTCACTGGGCTTTTCACCTGGATGAGTTCTGGATTGTGGGGAGTGGGAGGAGATTCCAAGGCAAAGAGGGGAGTCTCCCTGGTGTGAGGAAAGAGAGACTGGAATTCAGGAAGGCTGGAGTGATGAAAAGGCCAT
>NW_026746149.1:0-2403 GCF_022355385.1 Mustela nigripes
CTGGGAGGGAGACAAACCATAAGTGACTCTTAATCTCACAAAACAAACTGAGGGTTGCCGGGGGGAGGGTGTTTGGGAGAAGGGGGTGGGATTATGGACATTGGGGAGGGTATGTGATTTGGTGAGTGCTGTGAAGTGTGTAAACCTGGTGATTCACAGACCTGTACCCCTGGGGATAAAAATATATGTTTATTAAATAAGGAAAAAAAAAAAAAAGAAAAAAAAAAGAAACACAGAGACAAAAAGGCAGTGGCATGGTATATTTAAAGTACTCAAAGAAAACAACTGTCAATAAAATTCTACATCCAGCAAAACTATTCTTAAAAATTTGGGAGAAGACATCAGAAAAACAAAAATAGAGAACAATTTATTAGATTATGTTAGATAAACAAAAATAGAGAAAATATATCACTAGCAGAAATTGACAAATTCTAAAATTCAAAAAGAAATGTTAGAGACCCAGAATAGCTAAAACAAGCTTGAAAAGTAGAACAAAGTTGGAGGACAAAACAAAACAAAAGAAAAGAAAAAAACCAAAGTCACCTACTACTACAAAGTCACCTACTAGAATGGTTAAAATCCAAAACACTGACAGTATTAAAAGCTGTTGAGGACATGGTGCAACATGATCTCTCAAGCGAATGCAAAATGGAACAGACACTTTGGAAGACAGTTTGGTGGCTTTCTATAAAGGTAAACATACTCTTGTCATACAATCTAAAATCACAGTCCTTGGTATTCACCAAAAACATCAAAAAGTTATGTATACACAAAACCCTGCAACCTTATAATTACCTTATTTGTAAGTGCCAAAATTTGGAAGCAACCAAGATGTCCTTTAATGGGTGAATGGATCAATAAACTGCGGTACAGGAGGAGTCAAGATGGCGGAGAAGTAGCAGGCGGAGACTACTTCAGCTAGCTGGAGATCAGCTAGATAGCTTATCTAAAGATTGCAAACACCTGAAAATCCATCGGCAGATCGAAGAGAAGGAGAACAGCAATTCTGGAAACAGAAAAACAACCACTTTCTGAAAGGTAGGACTGGTGGAGAAGTGAATCCAAAGTGACGGGAAAATAGACCCCGGGGGAGGGGCCGGCACCCGGCAGGCGGCGGAGCCACGGCGCACATCACATAATCAGGACTTTTAAAAGTCTGTTCCAGGGACGCCTGGGTGGCTCAGTTGGTTAAGCAGCTGCCTTCGGCTCAGGTCATGATCCCAGGGTCCTGGGATCGAATCCCATATCGGGCTCCTTGCTCCGCATGGAGCATGCTTCTCTGTCTGACTCTGCCTTCCACTCTGTCTGCCTGTGCTCACTCTCGCTCGCTCTCTCTGACAAATAAATAAAAATCTTTAAAAAAAAAAAAATAAAAGTCTGTTCCGCTAGGGACATCGCTCCAGAGGCTAAACCGGGGCAAAGCCCACGCGCGGTCAGCGTGGACTCTGGATCCGTAGGGTCACAGAAGGATTGGGGGTGTCGCAGAGCTTGCGGGTATTGGAACGGGAAAGCCGGCTGCAGAGACAGAGCCGACAGTAAGCTCACAGCTCGGTGTTACCTTGAACCAGCCACAGGCTCGGTGAGCTCGGAGCGCGGCCGGAGGTCAGGCAGACGAGAGTAACTGGGTGCTGTTCTCTGAGGGCGCACTGAGGAGTGGGGCCCCGGGTAGGGTGGTGCAATTCCGCCTGGGGCAAAGACACTTGAGAATCACTACACCAGGCCCCTCCCCAAGAAGATCAACAAGAAATCCAGCCGAGGCCAAGTTCACCTACCAAGGAGTGCGGTTTCAATACCAAGGAGAGCAGCAGAATTCCAGAGGAGGAGAAAGCAAAGCCCGAAGACACCTCCAGATTTAAAGTGAGGGGGTGGAAAAGAATTTACCATGCTAATGGACATCAGAAGAAAGAGGAGTGGCAATCCTTATATCAGATCAATTAGATTTTAAGCCAAAGACTATAATAAGAGACGAGGAAGGACACTATATCATACTCAAAGGGTCTGTCCAACAAAAGATTTAACAATTTTAAGTATCTATGCCCCCAACGTGGGAGCAGCCAACTATATAAACCAATTAATAACAAAATCAAAGAAACACATCAACAATAATACAATAATAGTAGGGGACTTTAACACTCCCTCAATGAAATGGACAGAACATCCAAGCAAAAGATCAGCAAGGAAATAAAGGCCTTAAATGACACACTGGACCAGATGGACATCACAGATATATTTAGAACATTTCATCCCAAAGCAACAGAATACACATTCTTCTCTAGTGCACATGGAAAATTCTCCAAAATAGATCACATCCTCGGTCCTAAATCAGGACTCAACCGGTATCAAAAGATTGGGATCATTCCCTGCATATTTTCAGACCACAATGCTCTAAAGCTAGAACTCAAG
>NW_026746150.1:0-2402 GCF_022355385.1 Mustela nigripes
ACCAGGTGGTGGGTATTAGGGCACAGATTGCATGGAGCACTGGGTGTGGTGCAAAAATAATGAATACTGTTATGCTGAAAATAAATTTTTTAAAAATCCCAAAAAAACCCACAAGCCCCTGGCGGATTCTCATATGCACTAAATTTTGACATCACTAAATTAGAGTTTGAATAAATTAACCAAAGTTAAAGAACTTGTTAGTAAGAGAGTTGGTCAATCTGAGACCAAAAGCCATTCTCTTAATATGACATCATAGTGGTCCCTTGATCTAATAATAGGTCCTTCTGCATAATATCTACAGTGGTAGACCTGAAGTAAATAAAAATATTTTTTATTTTAAGAACTTAGAGTAAAATTTTCATTAAAAAAGTGATTCTTAAGAGAATTTAGGCCTTTCCCCCAAATGACTATAACTGTATAAATTACTCTGAAAATTTCATATTGCCTTAGTTGACATAAATTTGAATTTCCAGGCCAGAAGTACCCAATGACTAAGAAAATTGGAATCAAGTCTCTATTCAAAACCTTGTGTCTGGGCGCCTGGGTGGCTCAGTCGGTTAAGCATCTGCCTTCGGCTCAGGTCATGATCCCAGGGTCCTGGTATAGGAGCCCTGAGTCGGGCTCTCTGCTTGGCAGGGAGCCTGCTTCCCCTCCCTCTCTGCCTGCCTCTCTGCCTACCTGTGATCTCCTTCTCTGTGTCAAATAAATAAATAAAGTCTTAAAAAAAAAAAAAAAAACAAACCTTGTGTCTTAAAGGTTGCATACATAAAATAGCATCAAAATAATCTAATACTAGCATTCAAAAATCATAAAATAAACACTAAACAGGACTCTATTTCCATTTTAGTGAACTATTCCACAGGGTAAATGGTAAATACTGCCTTAGCTTTCGATGGGCACACAATTCTCACTTTCCTTAATCATGAAATGAAGGAAGACCGTCTATATCCACTCATCAAATTCTGTAGCCTTCCCATTCTACCAGAGTAAAGAGACACTGTCCCAAAGGCCTCTTCAAAGAGCTCACCAGAAAAATCTTACTCACAAGCCAGGCAGGACTCAGAAATCATCTTTCTGATACATGCAAGCAGATGAGGGAGGCAGGGTGAAAACAGTCATTTTCATACTTGAAAAAAAAGTCATTGCTTATTTTAGAGCAATAAGATGAGGCTGGTATTTTATTAGAATAAAAAGAAGATAATATAACAAAAAGGCCCAATTTTTTTTCATTTTATGGGAACTGTTCTGTAAACTTCTGTGTTTACATGTGAAAAAATGTACGTCTGCATGCCATATAAGTTGCTGCTATTAAAAATCATTTTTAGATCACATCAGTACTGTCAGTCATACTACAAGGACCATCCACACTAAGGAAGGCTTTACTATATTAGCCACTGTAGACGAGACTTCTGAATTTGCTGCCTCTTAACAACCCAGCTGAATACCATAATGGAAACAAAGATTGCCAGAGATGGAGGGGACCTTAGAGCTAATTTAGTTAAACTCCCTTATTCTGTAGGTGATGAATCTGGAGTCCTGAGAATGAAGGTGACTTCTTCCTGGACATCATCAACAGCAGCAGGATTCCTCACCTTGACCTAGTTCAGGTTAACTTTACAAAGCACTCTAGTCGGGCAAGTATTGACTTACTTCCCTGGTTCAGGAGTTTTAAAAGGAATTTATTCATCTGAGCAAAGTAAGCCCAGATAACATTTGTGTTTGACTCACTCCTTCAGTGGTGAAGAGAAGCATATGCCAAAGGTGGCAGAGTATTACCTAGTCTGTAAGCTTCTCCAAAGGGAAAAGAACTTTCACTTTCCTCCACAACAGTAAAGAAAGAAAGAAATCCACTGAGCTGCTTCCTCCATTCTCTCTCAGCCATGCCTCCCAAGAGAGGGGGATAAAAGGTTCTTCCCAAAGTAACAGGACTGAGAGAAGCATGTGGGCTTGGGTTCTTACGGGCTTGCTTCTTTCAAAAGTTCCTGTTGTCACAGGACACACATAAATAAATTTTTTTTTCAACTTAAGCAGATATTTTTACTTCCATTTACTTGACTGTATAACCTATCTTTCAGTTTTGAAAAGAAGCTGATAACTCCCACACACCTCAAAAGGAATGATTTTTCACTCCTTGAAAGTACCTTTCATTTATAAAATGAAAAATCCAAATGGCAAGTGACTATAAGAAAAAATGCTCAGCTTTGTTACTAACTAGAAAAAAAAATTAAAACCAGTAAGATGTGATCTCCCTGATATGAGGAAGTGGTGATGCAACATGGGGGCTTAAGTGGGTAGGAGAAGAATCAATGAAACAAGATGGGATTGGGAGGGAGACAAACCATAAGTGACTCTTAATCTCACAAAACAAACTGAGGGGTGCTGGGGGGAGGGGGTTTGGGAGA
>NW_026746151.1:0-2402 GCF_022355385.1 Mustela nigripes
AGTGTTCTGTAGTTCCTCGAGTACAGTTCCTTTACCTCTTTGGTTAGGTTTATTCCCAGGAATCTTATGGTTCTTGGTGCTATAGTAAATGGAATTGATTCTCCAATTTACCTATCTGTATTTTCATTCTTAGTGTATAAGAAGCCATTGATTTTTTTTAATTTTAATTTTATTTTTTTATAAACATATAATGTATTTTTATCCCCAGGGGTACAGGTCTGTGAATCCCCAGGTTTACACACTTCACAGCACTCACCATAGCACATATTCTCCCCAATGTCCATAACCCCACCACCCCTCCTGATCCCCCTCCCCACAGGAAACCTCAGTTTGTTTTGTGAGATTAAGAATCAATTATGATTTTTCTCCGTCCCAATCCCATCTTGTTCCATTTATTCTTTTCCTACCCCGCCTAGTCCCCTAACCTTGCATCTCTACTTCCTCATATCAGGGAGATCATATGATAGTGGTCTTTATCAATTGACTTATTTCGCTAAGCGTGATACCCTCTAGTTCCATAAACATAGTCGCAAATGGCAAGATTTCATTTCTTTTGATGGCTGCATAGTATTCCATTGTGTATATATACCACCTCTTCTTTATCCACTTATCTGTTGATGGACATCTAGGTTCTTTCTATAGTTTGGCTATTGTAGACATTGCTGCTATAAACACTCAGGTGCACGTGCCCCTTCAGATCAGTACGTTTGTATCTTTTTTTAATTTTTTAAATTTATTTTTTATTTATTTTCAGCATAACAGTTTTCATTATTTTTGCACCACACCCAGTGCTCCATGCAATCTGTGCCCTCTATAATACCCACCAGCTGGTTCCCTCAACTTCCCACCCCCCGCCAATTCAAACTCCTCAGATTGTTTTTCAGAGTCCATAGTCTCTCATGGTTCACCTCCCCTTCCAATTTCCACCAAATCCCTTCTCATCTCTAACTCCCTATGTCCTCCATGCTATTTGTTATGCTCCACAAATAAGTGAAACCATATGATAATTGACTCTTTCTGCTTGACTTATTTCACTCAGCATTATCTCTTCCAGTCCCGTCCATGTTGCTACAAAAGTTGGTTATTCATCCTTTCTGGTGGAGGCGTAATACTCCATAGTGTATATGGACCACATCTTCCTGAACCATTCATCCGTTGAAGGGCATTTTGGTTCCTTCCATAGTTTGGCAACTGTGGCCATTGCTGCTATAAACATTGGGGAACTTTAATGGCCCTTCTTTTTACTATGTCTGTATCTTTGGGGTAAATACCCAGTAGTGCATAGGGTCATAGGGTAGTTTTATTTTCAAATTCTTGAGTAACCTCCATTCTGTTTTCCAGAGTGTCTGCACCAGCTTGAATTCCCACCAAGAGTGTAGGAGGGTTCCCCTTTCTCCGCACCCTCACCAGCATCTGTCATTTCCTGACTTGTTACTTTTAGACATTCTGACTGGTGTGAGGTGATATCTCATTGTCATTTTGATTTGTATTTCCCTGATGCTGAGTGTTGTGGAGCACTTTCTCATGTGTCTGTTGGCCATCTGGATGTCTTCTTTGCAGAAATGTCTGTTCATGTATTCTGCCCATTTCTTGATCGGATTATTTGTTCTTTGGGTGTTGAGTTTGCTAAGTTCTTTATAGATTTTGGACACTAGTCCTTTATCTGAAATGTCGTTTGCAAATATCTTCTCCCATTCTGTCAGTTGACTTTTGGTTCTGTTGACTGTTTCCTTTGCTGTGCAAAAGCTTTTGATCTTGATGAAATCCCAATAGTTCATTTTTGCCCTTGCTTCCCTTGCCTTTGGCAATGTTCCTAGGAAAATGTTGCTGCAGCTAAGGTCGAAGAAGTTGCGGCCTGTGTTTGCCTCAAGGATTTTAATGGATTCTGTTCTCACATTGAGGCCCTTCATCCATTTTGAGTCTATTTTCATGTGTGGTGAAGGAAATGGCCCAATTTCATTTTTCTGCATGTGGCTGTCCAATTTTCCCAACACCAATTGTTGAAGAGGCTGTCTTTTTCCATTGGACGTTCTTTCCTGCTTTGTTGAAGATTAGTTGACTGTAGAGTTGAGGGTCTATTTCTGGGCTCTCTATTCTGTTCAATTGATCTATATGTCAGTTTTTGTGCCAGTACCATGCTGTCTTGATGGTGACAGCTTTGTAATAGAGCTTGAAATCCGGAATTGTGATGCCACCAACCTTGGCTTTCTTTTTCAATATTCCTTTGGGTATTCGAGGTCTTTTCTGGTTTCATATAAATTTTAGGATTATTTGTTCCATTTCTTTGAAAAAAAATGGGTGGGATTTTGATAGGGATTTCATTAAATGTATAGATTGCTATAGGTAGCCTAGACCTTTTCACAATATTTGTTCTTCCAATCCAGGAGCATGTAACATTTTTC
>NW_026746152.1:0-2402 GCF_022355385.1 Mustela nigripes
GGTGGTTACAGTGGTCAGTAGACTACTGTTATTGATGATTTTTGTAAGTGAAATCTATAGGATGATATGTTAGATCTTATGGTTAGGGATCTACATTAGGTGCCCATAAATGGTGCTTTTTCTGAATTTCATATTTAGTATCTTTTTACTACTTCTAATAGCCCTCCTTGTACTTGGTATTCCAAGAAGCAGTGCATTACAATGTTGCCTGCATTGCGTTGATGGGAATTTGAGCATGAAAAGGTTGTCAGAGCTTCCACAAATTGTCCACTGGAACTGCCAAAAAATAAAACTTTATTTTTGACACTAAGTAGGAATTATCCTGCTGTGATTCTTAATTTAAACCAGGGTAGGGGTCCTCTTTTGGTACTGGTAATGAGTACCATAGGCCTTCCTAGGGAACATTATCAGATTCTATTGGAAACTTGGTCTTTGTTTTTGTGGAAGAATCAGGAGTCAACCAGTTATTTGTGTCCTGTCTCATTTTCCATGATAGTTCCACAATACCTGGTTTCACACCTCTACCATTGTGAAATCCCAACTTTGGCACCAACTTGCCCTTCTCTGTCAAGGGCAGAGAGCCAAGTTTGAGCCAAGACAACAGCCACTTCTGGGTGACTGGGAGACTCTAGGATCAGAATGCTGTTGGTAGGGAGTTACTGGGATCCTAAATTCCAAACCAGCTCCTTACACCCAGATGAAATACATTTCTTTTTTTTTTTTTAAGATTCTATTTATTTGACAGACAGAGATCACAAGTAGGCAGAGAGGCAGGCAGAGAGAAAGATGGGGAAGCAGGCTCCCCGCCAAGCAGAGATCCTGATGAAGGGCTCGATCCCAGGACCCTGAGATCATGACCTGAGCCCAAGGCAGAGGCTTAACGCACTGAGCCACCCAGGCACCCCCAGATTAAATACATATCTGACTTAAAAACTTCAGATAGAAATTTTGTGTCCATGATGACAACTGAAGAAAATGTGTCATCCCTAAACCTAACCTTAACCCCTAACAACGCTGAAACCTAAGCTGACCTTAAAGCCCAAACTAGAACCCTGAATCCCAAACCTGGAATGGAACCCAAAACCTGTACCTGAGCCCTGTATCCAAGCCCTGAACCATGAACCCAAACCCTAAACCAGACCTCCCAGTCATGAATCCTGAACCCAAGTCTCAGCATGAAGCCAAACCCCAAATTTGACCTTCAACTTTATCCCATAAGCCCTGAGTTTTAAAGCCTAAATCATAAACTTAAAACCCTAAACTATAACTCTGTTCCCTTGCCCTTCACTCTAAATCCTCACCCTGACACTGAACCCAAAGCCTAATCTAGAACTAAAACCTGAGCCTGAACCCAAATTCAAATCCTTCACCACACTTTGCTTATGCATTTGCCATTGATGGATATTTGCAGTTTCTACCTTTTGATTCTTGTGAACATTGTTTGGGTTGGGGGTTAGGGTTAGGGTCTTGGATTAGGGTCAGGCCCAGGCTTGAGACCAAATTGAGGTCAGAGTGTGGGTCTGCATCAGGGCCATGTTCAGTGCACTGTTCAAGGAATGTTGTAATTCCACATTGTTTCCAATTCATTGTTCCTTAGCTATTTTTGGAGAAGTTGGGGGATATTGGGCTCCATGCAGCTTGAATTTCCAGAATGAAATGGTGTCATCTTGACCCCGGGAGGGAGCAGGAGCTTCCACTGAAATGTGAGCACCCACAGTTCTGCACTGCCTTCCACCGCCTGCAGAGGACGCCAGACCCCAGCTCCCGCCCTGAGCCCAGGCTGTGCCACCACAGCTGGGACCTGAGCCCTGCCTCCTCAGGACCCACTGTGGAGATTTCTGGAGAATGTGGGGCGGCTCCCACCCTGACAGGACAAGCTGAGGAGGCTGTGGGTCTGCATCCACACTGACAGGACCCGTTGTGGAGGACGTGCCCACACTGACAGCAGTCCAGCCTCCTAAGGACCGGACGCTGGAGGAGGTGAGGAGAAGCCGCCTGAGCGGACTGGCAAGGGGGTACGTGGTCTCAGGACCCCACAGAGGAAGGGCGCCCTGTGTAGACACTGGGGCTCCCATCGTTTTGTGTGCGGTGACGTGGCCTCCTGCTGTGCTGTGTGCGGGGCTGTGGGGTCCCCCCTTTCTGGGCTCGGATGCTCCTTGGTCCTCGTCTGTGTTTGTGTGCTCGCGGATTCGGTTCCTGGGGCTCCTCAGATGGTCTGCAGTCAGGGAGCGTCCGCCTGCCTCAGGGCTTGTGCTCCCCCCACCTCGACCCTGCGTGGTCCTTCTCATGTCCACACCCACTCCGGGCTGGTCCTGAGTCCGGAAGTTTGGGAGCCATAGCGCAGACTCTGTAGATGGTTTTGGGGAGAGTAGGTATTTTCCCAGTGTGGGTTCTTCCCTGAG
>NW_026746153.1:0-2402 GCF_022355385.1 Mustela nigripes
GAACGCACACAGTGTCATACCTACTGTTGGGACTCGCTGTCCCTTGACCAAGGACCTCTCAGCCCTCTGATGACCTATAATCAGAAGCAGTTTTGCAAATAAGCAACTGTCATGAATAATTGGAAACAGGAGAAAGAAATGGAGCCATGGCCCTTTTGCAAATTCCCTATACTTGGTCAAGGTGAAACTTCCACCTGGGTCAAAAAGGTCTATTAGAGATGGGGGGGTAGAAGAAATGTATTAAATATGAGGGTATTTAATATTTTTAAATATTTAACTTGAGTGTATAGTAATTGCTCTAGCAATGCCTGCGACCAAAGGAATGAGGAGGAAAGGGTGTCAGGGTGAAGAAATGTTCTATGACTGAATGTGCAACCAGGGAAAAAATGTAGTGATCCAGAAAAAGCAGTGCTGGGATAGGAAGAAGCCTCCAGAACAAAAATTAGAGAAAACAGTAAGGAACAATCTGGTCCCTTCAAAATAGTACCCCAAAGAACCATGCAAGCCATGGCACAGCCCAGCACACTGGATCTGGAGAGAGGCCAGAGGGAAGAGAGGGTGAGGAATGTGGAGAGACTGCTAGAGGGGTACAGAGGAGGCCACCAGGACAAGGAGACGCTGGCAGGTGTCCTGAGAAGCCACGTGCTCCCACATCCTGTCCTGTAGAGCTCTGGGAGGGGAGACGGCATCTGGGTGGGTGGGGAGAAGTGCACCCATGGAAGAGGGTGAGGGATTACTCTGGGTTGAATTCCTCCTTTCTCAGGTGACTGCATTCTGGCCGCCCCACACCTCCCCCTTTCATTCTTGGCCTGCCTCAGTCCACCTGGGGCATGCAGGCGGCTGTTCCAACCGCATGCCCTGTCAGGACCTGTTGCTTCCAGGGGAAGAATGCAAAAATATCAAATCCTTTCAAATGCTGAAAGGGGAGAGCCCTGCTTTGGGGAGTGTGGGGTATGCATAGTTAAAGTATAAAATCAGAACATAGAACAATTTAAGACTTGACCGCAGGATGCAGGGGGCAGGGGCCAGGGGGAGTTGATTTGAGTCTCTTTGGTCCTTGAACTCAAAGAATCAGAGACGATGAAACTCTGTTTTCTTCCAACCCCAGGGGAATAGGTGCAGCACAGTACCCATTTTCAACAAGGCCTCCACTCCCATCTGAGCTGGAGACTTGCGCTTTGTACATCCCCAACGCTCAGAGCAACAACCCCAGGACTGAGCAAACATACTTTACAGTTACTGAGCATCATGACAGAAAATGGGGGTACCCTCCTTCAGAGCCCATGCACACACAGCTCCACTACCCGCCACACCACCATCTCCAACCCCACCCCAAGCAGTCTTTGTGTATACCTGGAGAGGTCACACAGCCAGGGTTAGGAGTGGGTTCTAGAGCCATTCAGGACTGAACACTGCTCTCACCATTTGCTTATATGACCCAGGAGAGATGCCTTGACCACTCTGTGCCTTACTTTACACAACTGCATTTGGGGGTCAACAGAACATCTGCCACATAGCGTAGTGAAGGTTTAAGTCATGAATAGATTAAGAGCTCTTAGAATCTTAATAGACGTGAGGTTAGATAGATAGATAGATAGATAGATAATTGTTAACTATAGATAACTTATAATGTAAAGATTGTATGATCTGGCTGCATTTCAGGAATCTGGGAACTGTCTTATTATTCAGTGTCATGTTTTCAAGAATAGCTATAATATTGGTTGCTCCTTTGGTTACCCCTTATAGCATTCAGACAGCACTCAGTAAGTACACAGGCTGTCAGCCTGCTACAATTCCTGAGCTGGACTGGAATTCCTCCAAGGGTCTGCATCCTAAGCGGGCATGCTTGGAAGAAGCAAAGGCAAGCACGGTTAAGCAGTCATGAAGAGGTGATTAAGAGTCACCCTAATGCTCATAGCAGCAATTTCCACAAGAGCTAAATTGTGGAAAGAGCCTAGATGCTCTTCAACAGACAAATGGATTTAAAAAAAAAAAAAAAAAAAAAGCTATGGTTCATATATATATAATGGAATATTACTCAGCCATCAGAAAGGAGAATACCTACCATTTGCATTGACATGTATAGAGTTGGAGGGGATTATGCTAAGTGAAATAAGTCAAGCAGAGAATAAGCTTTCATTCATGTGGAACATAAGGAATAGCATGGAGGACCACAGGCGAAGGAAGGGAAAACTAAAGGGAAGGAAATCAGAGGGGGATGAACCATGAGAAACTATGGACTCCAGGAAACAGTCTGAGGGTTTCAGAGGGAAGGGGGGTAGGCGAACTGGTAGCTCAATGATGGGTATTAAGGAGGGCACGTGTTGCAATGAACACTGGATGTTATACACAAATAATGAATCATGGAACACTACATCAAAAACTAATGATGTACTGTATGG
>NW_026746154.1:0-2402 GCF_022355385.1 Mustela nigripes
TTTAAACCTCAAGTGTCCCACCAAATGAGGGATTCCAGAGTGGAGCCCTGGGGAGGGGCGACTGGACAACCAGAAATCTGGTTAAAAATTGGGGCCTAGGGATATGTCAAGCCCATTAGGACATCTAATGGTCCAGCCACTGAGAGAACATACTAGAGGACAGGACTCTCGCTGAGGGTCACAATGCGTGTTTAAACCCTCGTCGCACTCAAGAATGGGCGGGGCCTAAAGGTGAATGCTGCTTTCTCCTACACTGAACGTTGGACAACATGCCAACCACAAGGTTTCTTGCCATGGGTAAGGAAGAGTTCTGATTACTGCATTAAAGTCACCCATGGGCAGTGATTGGAGATAAGACCTAGGTTCTTAAGCCTGAAAACTGAGGTAGGGAAGAGATGAATGCCTAAGGCCATGGTGGGTCTCATGTGCTCAGTGTGCGGTCAGCTGTCTGGGTGTTGGTCACGAGGTCCGGACTCATGTTGTCAGACAGTGCATTAGTGCCCAGGTTAGACTATATATTTTGGGTGCCTTAGAATGCCGTGTAGGTTCTTATCTGAAGAACTCTTCAGGATATGAAGAATGAGCGAGTCTGAGGCGCTTGCTCAGGCTTTTGTCTCTGGAGTTTGTATCAGCGATGTCCGTGGAATGTTGGGGAGGTCTCATGGGCCATGGACGAATCTTGCTCTCTGTGGATTTGGCCCGATACCAATTGTTTTTCGTCAAACTGTGGGATGGGAGTACTCCTTTCAGGTTTGTTGCCTCAGGTATCCCACCAAAAGAGGAATTCCAAAGCAGAGCACTGGGTAAGAGAGAAGGGACAACCCGAACTACGGTTAAAAATTGGGGCCAAGGGGCATGGCAAGCCCAATATGCTGTCTCTCCATCCAGCCTCTGAGAGGCCTTACCTGAGGACTGGGCTCAGGCTAAGGGTCACAATGTGTGTTTGTGACCAATGTGGCCCGAAGCATGGGCGGGGCCTCATGGGCCACACTGGTTTCAAGTACAATGAACCTTGGACAACATGCCAACCACAAGGTTTCTTTCCATGGGGAAAGAGTTCTGATTCTGCATCATTTTCAAAGCCAGGCCGTGTTTGGGGATAAGGTCTAGGTTCTGAAGCCTGAGAAACGAGGTTGAGAAGAAATGACGACGTAAGGCCATGGCGGGTCCGATGTGCTCAGTGTGCGGCCAGCTGTCTGGGTGGGGCCAGAAGGTCCAGGCTCAGGCAGTGTCAGAAAGGGCATTTGTGCCCAGGTCAGCCTATATATTTAGGGTACATCCGAACGGCGTGCAGGTTGATCCTCATTTGGGGTTTCTGGTTAGCCCCAGAGGGCAATGTATTTCTTCTGGAGGGCAGACAGAGTGCTGCATTGTAGTTCCAGATTGCCAAACTGGAGGCTTGTGGGCCAGTAGTCTGAGGACGGAAGTCTGAGAATCCAAGGTAGGCCTAGGTTTTTGGGTGAGGATATGGCAGGCACAATCTACAGACCTGAATCGAGATCTCGTGCATCTGAAGTCAGGGCGAGGATCAGACGATCGCTCAGGTTGGACATTCTGTCCCTGATGGCCCCTACTTTAAGGGGCGGTGGATCACGAGGCCATGGGGGTTTTCCCACGATGGGAGTTGTGAGAAGCTCCCAACTGCAAAGAATCTTCTGCAGAACAATTGAGACCTGTTGGTTGGCTCCAGGACAACGATTCCGAGCAGGGTTCTAAGGATGGATGTCTGGATAGCCCCCCTCGCATTCCAATTGTTTCCAAGCAACAAGACAGATTAGATCTGCTGGATCTGGGGGAGCAACCGAGGAGAATGAGTGAGATGGACTCTCCCTTGGATGTGTCCTAATATGATTTGTGTCTATGGAGACCTTGGAATGAAGCGGTGGCACTGGGGCCCTGAAGAGTCCTCCTAAAGAGAGGCTTTCACATAGCTCCATCGTGCAAGTTTCCCATGTGTAGTTGAGATTTGTTCTGATGGGTGAGTCAAGAACAGCCATATGCTGTCATTGAAATCCAGGCCTCTGTGGAGAGATGCCTGGAAACAAAAGCAATGGATCCGATTAGTGCCTAGGGGCCTGTTCGTTCCTTTTTACATCTGGGGACATCAGTCTACGGATCTGAGTGCCGGTAGGTGCTCAGATGGGCCCAGATTGCCACTGCTTGTCCTAGGAAGCCACAAATATTGGGATGGCCTCAGGGATTCAGGAAGTTTAATCTATTAGTAGGGTTGTGGCCTTTGGAATGAGCACATACAATTCCCTTGGAGAGCGCAAGCAAAGTCGTCATGTTTGGCTCCAGGGGCCTAAGCCTGTAGGGTGTGTAGGCCAGGGCTGTTTGGACAGTTGTCTGAAAACACCAACTCGGCTTGTGTTTCGGGTCATAGGTATGGCAGGACTGATCTA
>NW_026746155.1:0-2402 GCF_022355385.1 Mustela nigripes
CAGATACAATTCCCTTTGAGAGGGCAATCACAGTCGTCAGGTTTGGCTCCAGGGGCCTGAGCCTGTAGGGTGTGTAGTCCAGGGCTGTTTGGACAGTTGTCTGAAAACACAAACTCGGCTTATGTTTCGGGTCATAGGTATGGCAGGACTGATCTACAGACCATGAGGAGAACTCTTCGGGATATGAAAAAGGGCGAGTGTGAGGCTCTTGCTCAAGTTTTTGTCTCTGGATATCGTGTCACACATGGTCGTGAAATTTCCGGGTGACTTCATGGGAAATGGACGAGTCTTACTCTGGGGGTTTGGCCTCGTCCAAAGAGTTTGAGTCATTCTGTTGGATGGATGAAGTCCGTTGCTCTGTTGTTGTTGATTTGTTTTGTTTTGTTTTGAACCTCAGGTGTCCCACCAAATGAGAGATTCCTGAGTAGAGCCTTGGGCGGGGCGCCAGGAAAACCTGAAAACTGTTTTAAAATTGGGGCCTAGGGACATGTCAAGCCCATTATGACATCTAATGCTCCAGCCACTGAGAGGATGTACTAGAGGACAGGACTCACGCTAAGGGTCACAATGCGTGTTTATGCCCTCGTCGCACTCAAGAATGGGCGGGGCCTCAGGATGAATGCTGGTGTCTCCTACAATGAACGTTGGACAACATGCCGACCACAAGGATTTAGCCATGGGGAAAGAGTTCTGATTTCTGCATCATTTTCAAACCTGAGCGGTGTTTGGAGATAAGGTCTAGGTTCTGAAGCCTGAAAAACGAGGTTGAGAAGAGTTGACGACCTAAGGCCATGAGGGGTCCGATGTGCTCAGTGTGTCGCCAGCTGTCTGGGTGGGGCCAGGAGGTCCAGGATCAGGCTGTGTAAGAAAGGGCATTAGTCCCCAGGTCACCCTATATATTGGGGGTACAGCCGAGTGACGTGCACTGTTGATCTTCATTTGGGGTTTCCGGGTAGCCCCAGAGGGCAATGATTTTCTTCTGGAGGGCAGGCAGAGTGCTGCATTGTAGTTCTGGATTGCCAAACTGGAGGGCTTGTGGGCCAGTAGTCTGAGGACGGAGGTCTGAGAACCCAAGCTAGGCCTCGGTTTTTGGGTGAGGAAATGGCAGGCAAATCTACAGACCTGAATCGAGATCTCGTGCATCTGAAGTCAGGGCGAGGATCAGACGATCGCTCAGGTTGGACATTCTGTCCCTGATGGCCCCTTCTTGAAAGGGGGGTGGATCACGAGGCCATGGGGGTTTTCCCACGTTGGGATTGTGAGAAGCTCCCAACTGCAAAGATTCTTCTGCAGTACAATTGAGACCTGTTGATTGGCTCCTGGACAACTATTCTGAGCAGGGTTCTAAGGATGGATGGCTGGGTAGCCCACCTTGCATTCCAATTTTCTCCAAGCAACAAGACAGGTTAGATCTGCTGGATCTGGGGGAGCAACCGAGGAGGCTGAGTTGAAATAGACTCTCCCGTGGATGTGTCCTAATATGATTTTGTGTCTATGGAGACCTTGGAATGAAGCAGTGGCCCTGGGGCCCTGAAGGGTTCTCCTAAAGAGAGGCTTTCACATAGCTCCATCGTGCAAGTTTCTCTTGAGTAGATGAGTTTTGTTCTGATGGGTGAGTCAAGAAACAGCCATATGCTGTTTTTGAAATCCAGGCCTCTGAGAAGAGATGCCTGGAAACCAAAGCAATGGATCCGATAGGTGCCTAGGGGCCTCTTCATTCCTTTTTACGTCTGGGGACATCAGTGTACGGATCTGAGTGCCGGTAGGTGCTCAGATGGGCCCAGATTGCCCCTGTTTTGTCCTGGGAAGCCACAAATATTGGGATGGCCTCAGGGACTTTGGAGGTTGATCCTATTAGTAGGGCTGTGGACATTGGAATGGGCAGATATAATTCCCTTGGAGAGGGCAAGCACAGTCGTCAGGTTTGGATCCAGGGGCCTGAGCCTGTAGGGTGTGTATGCCAGGGCTGTTTGGACAGTTGTCTGAAAACACAAACTCGGCTTATGTTTCGGGTCTTATGTATGGCCGGACTGATGTACAGACCATGAGGAGGACACTTCGGGGTATGAAAAGAGGGTGAGTGTGAGGCTCTTGCTCAAATTTTTGTCTCTGGATATCGTGTCAATCATTGTCGTGAAATTTACGGGTGACTTCATGGGAAATGGACGAGTCTTACTCTCTGGGGGTTTAGCTCCGTCCAAAGATTTTGGGTTCATTCTGTGGGATGGAAGAATTCCTTTATTCTATTGTTGTTCATTTGTTTTGTTTTGTTTTTAAACGTCAGGTGTCCCACCAAATGAGAGTTTCCAGAGTAGAGCCCTGAGGAGGGGCGCCTGGACAACCAGAAATCTGGTTAAAAATTGGGGCCTTGGGGCATGTCAAGCCCATTATGACATCTAATG
>NW_026746156.1:0-2401 GCF_022355385.1 Mustela nigripes
TGAGTCAAGAAACAGCCATATGCTGTTATTGAAATCCAGGCCTCTGAGGAGAGATGCCTGGAAACCAAAGGAATGGATCCGATAGGTGCCTAGGGGCCTGCTCGTTCCTTTTTACCTCTGGTGACATCAGTCTACGGGTCTGAGTGCCGGTAGGTGCTCCGATGTGCCCAGATTGCCCCATTTGTCCTGGGAAGCCACAAATATCGGGATGGCCTCAGGGACTTTGGAGGTTTATACTCTTAGTAGGGTTGTGGCAATTGGAATGGGCACATACAATTCCCTTGGAGAGGGCAAGCACAGTCTTCACTTTTGGCACCAGGGGCCTGAGCCTGTAGGGTGTGTAGGCCAGGGCTGTTTGGACAGTTGTCTGAAAACAGAAACTTGGCTTAAGTTTTGGGTCATATGTATGGCAGGAGTGATCTACAGACCATGAGGAGAACTCTATGGGATATGAAAAAAGGGCGAGTGTGAGGCTCTGCTCAAGTTTATGTCTCTGGATATCGTGTCACACATGGTCGTGAAATTTCCGGGTGATTTCATGGGAAATGGATGAGTCTTACTCTCTGGTGGTTTGGCCCCGTCCAAAGAGTTTGGGGTCATTCTGTGGGATGGAAGAAGTCCGTTGCTCTGTTGTTGTTGAATTGTATTGTGTTGTTTTTCAATCTCACGTGTCCCACCAAATGAGAAATTCCAGAGTAGAGCCCTGGGGAGGGGCGACTGGACAACCATAATTCTGGTTTAAAATTGGGGCCTAGGGACATGTCAAGCCCTTTATGACATCTAATTATCAAGCCACTGAGAGGACGTAGTATAGGACAGGACTCACGCTGAGGGTCACAATGCGTGTTTATGCCCTCGTCGCATTCAAGAATGGGTGGGGCCTCAGGGTGATGCTGGTTTCTCCTACACTGAACGTTGGACATCATGCCAACCACAAGGTTTCTTGCCATTGGTAAGGAAGAGTTCTGATTTCTGCATCACAGTCACTCCTGGGCAGTGATTGGAGATAAGGTCTAGGTTCTGAAGCCTGAAAACTGAGGTAGGGAAGAGATGATGACCTAAGGCCATGGCGGGTCTAATGAAATTAGTGTGAGGCCCGTTGTCTGGGTGGGGCCTGGAGGTCCAGGCACAGGCTGTGACAGAAAGGGCATTAGTGCCCAGGTCAGCCTATATATTTGGGGTAGAGACGATGGCGTGCAGGTTGATCATCATTAGGGGTTTCTGGGTAGCCCCAGAGGGCAATGTTTTTCTTCTGGAATGCAGGCAGAGTGCTGCATTGTAGTTCTGGATTGCCAAACTGGTGGGCTTCTGGGCCAGTAGTCTGAGGACGAAACTCTGAGAACCCAAGCTAGGCAAGGTTTCTGGGTGAGGATATGGCAGGCACAATCTACAGAACTGAATCGAGATCTCGTGCATCTGAAGTCAGGGCGAGGATCAGACAATCGCTCAAGTTGGACATTCTGTCCCTGATGGCCCCTTCTTGAAGGGCGGGTGGATCACGAGATCATGGGGGTTTTCCCACGATGGGAGATCTGAGAAGCTCCCCACTGCAAAGATTCTTCTGCAGGACAATTGAGACCTGTTAGTTGGCTCCAGCACAACGATTCAGAGCAGGGTTCTAAGGATGGATGGCTGTGTAGCCAATCTCGCATTCCAATTGTCTCCAATCACCAAGACAGGTTAGATCTGCTGGATCTGGGGGAGCACCCGAGGAGGCTGAGTTGAAATGTGTCCTAATATGATTTTGTGTCTATGGAGACCTTGGAATGAAGCGGTGGAACTGGGGCCATGAAGGATTCTCCTAGAGAGGCTTTCACACAGCTCCATCGTGCAAGTATCCCATGTTTAGATGAGATTTGTTCTGATGGGTGAGTCAAGAAACAGCCATATGCTGTTATTGAAATCCAGGCCTCTGAGGAGAGATGCCTGGAAACCAAAGCAATCGATCCGATAGGTGCCTAGGGGCCTGTTCGGTCCTTTTTACCTCTGGGGACATTATTCTACGGGTCTGTGTGCCGGTAGGTGCTCAGATGGTCCCAGATTGACCCTGTTTGTCCTGGGAAGCCACAAATATTGGGATGGCCTCAGGGAATTTGGAGGTTTATCCTCTTAGTATGGTTGTGGCCATTGGAATGGGCACATACAATTCCCTTAGAGAGGGCAAGCACAGGCGTCAGGTTTGGCTCCAGGGGCCTGAGCCTGTAGGGTGTGTAGGCCAGGGATGTTTGAACAGTTGTCTGAAAACACTAACTCGGCTTATGTTTCGGGTCATAGGTATGGCAGGACTGATCAAAGAACATGAGGATAACTTTTCGGGATATGAAAAAAGGGTGAGTGTGAGGCTCTTGCTCAAGATTTGTCTCTGGATATCGTGTCACACATGGTCGTGAAATTACCGGGT
>NW_026746157.1:0-2401 GCF_022355385.1 Mustela nigripes
AAAGAAAAAAAAAGAAAAGAATTTAAAAAAAGAAAACAAATAAGAAACATATAAAAAAGAAAAAATATACATATTAGATAAACTGGTTAAAAACGTTAAAAAAAAAAAGGTAAAAGTTAAAAAAAAAAATTTTACCAGAACGCGAGAAAAAAAAAAAATAAAAAAGAAAAAAATTAAATTAACTGCAAGGCTAAAAAAAATCACAGGGAAAAAGCCATGTGTTCCGTGCTTTGTTTTCTCCTCCTCTGGAATTCTGCTTCTCTCCTTGGTATTGAAACTGCACTCCTTGGTAGGTGAACTTGGTATCTGCTGGATTTCTTGTTGATCTTCTGGGGGAGGGGCCTGTTGTAGTGATTCTCAAGTGTCTTTGCCCCAGGCCGAATTGCACTGCCCTTAGCAGGGGCCAGGATGAGTAATCGGCTCCGGTTTGCTTTCAGGAGCTTTTGTTCCCTGAGCTCTTTCCATAGAGTTCTGGAGGACGGGAATACAAATGGCGGCCTCCTGGTCTCTAGCCCGGAGGAGCCGAGAGCCCAGGGCCCCACTCCTCAGTGCGCCCTCAGAGAACAGTGCCCAGTTACTCCCGTCTGCCTGACCTCGGGCCGCGCTCCGAGTTCACCGAGACTGCGACCAGTTCAAGGTAACCCTAGCTGAGAGCTTACTGTTGGCTCTGTCTCTGTAGCTGGCTTTCCCGTTCCAATACCCACAAGCTCTGCGACACTCAGACACCCCCGATCCTTCTGTGACCCTGCCGGACCTGAGGCCACGCTGACCCTGCGTGGGCTTCGCCCCGGTTTAGCCTCTGGAGCGATGTCCCTCAGCGGAACAGACTTTTAAAAGTCCTGATTTTGTGTGCTGTTGCTCCGCCGCTTGCCGGGAGCCGGCCCTTCCCTCGAGGTCTATCTTCCCGTCGCTTTGGATTCACTTCTCCGCCGGTCCTATCTTTCAGAAAGTGGTTGTTTTTCTGTTTCCAGAATTGCTGTTCTTCTCTTCGATCTGCCGATGGATTTTCAGGTGTTTGCAATCTTTAGATAAGCTATCTAGCTGATCTCCTGCTAGCTGAAGTAGTCTCAGCCTGCTACTTCTCCGCCATCTTGACTCCTCCCCCTCTGGATAGAGTATTTTTAATTGCATTTTTTTCCCTTTCATATCATGCCACTCTCTTTTGGCCTGCATAGATTCTGCCAATAAATCAGCTGAAGTTTTATGAAAGTTCCCTTGTAGGTAACTGTTTTCTCTTTGCTTGGTGCTTTAAAAATTCTCTTTTCCACTACTTTTTGCTATTTTAATTATTATAAATCTTGCTGTAGACCTCCTTGGGTTGATTTTGTTGAGGGCTCGCTGCGCCTCCTGGATCTGGATGTCTTTTATTTTTTTTTTCCTCAGGATTAGGAAAGTTTCACCTATTACTTCTTCATATAAATTGTCTTTCTGCTTTTCTCTCTCTTCTCTTTCTGGAATTCCTATAATGCAGATGTTGTTATGCTTGTTGACATCTCTGTGTTCCCTTGACCTTACTTATTATTCTTTTTTTATTTTTGGTGTTTAGATTGCCTGTTCCTTCAGTTCACTGTTCTGTTCTCCTTCTTCCTCTCGTTTATGTATTGCCTCTAGTGTAGTCTTTATTTCAGTTATTGAGTTCTTCATCTTTTATTGGTTCTTTTTTAAATTTTCTATCTTTTTGATGAAGATCTCACTCAGGTCCTCCACTCTTTGTTCAGTCTCAGTAAGTATCTTTATGACCATTAGTTTGAATCCTGTATCAGGCATATTGCTTATCTCCATTCATTTAGCTGTATTGGTATGATTTTGTCCTGTTCTTTTATTTGGAAAATATTCCTCTACCTCTTCATTTTGTCTAACTCTTTGTGTTTCTTTCTGTTTATTTGGAAAGTCAGTTATGTCTTCTGATCTTGAAACCAGTGGCTCTTCTCTTTACCATGAAGAGAAGATCCTTGAATGCCCTGTAGTGCAATGTTCTCTGTTCACCAGAATCTGGTGCTTCAGGGGTATCTCCTATGTGTATTGTGTGCACCCTACTATTATGGTTGAGCCACATTTGCCTTCAGTCCAGTCAGATGTAATGACTCTCTTTGCCTGTTGTAGGCAGAAATTGGTCTCTGTGACATTATTACACAGCCAGTCTAAGGCCACCTTGGGCTCATAGTTTGGTCAGACCAGATTCCTGCTCTCAGCCAATGCTGAACTTCTAGGGGGCATTCCCTGCACTGTCCCCTAAGAGACTTTTGTTGGTAGGTGGGGTCTGCATTCAGACCAGATGTCTGTCCCTAGTCTCTCTTTGTGAGTTTCTCCAGTCTTCTGGTATCTGCTCTGGTCCATCCAAGAAGAATCCATAAGGGTCATTGGCTTGTTAATGGAATTTGGTAGACCAGCCTCTTGAGAC
>NW_026746158.1:0-2400 GCF_022355385.1 Mustela nigripes
CGCTAGCTTGAGACGTGCGGTTCAGCACGTATACAGATAAAGGTTAGAAACGTGCTATTCAACACGTATCCTCTACTGTACACTACCTGAACGGTGACTGGCCAGAATGTATGGTTGATTTTAAAGGATTGGCTACCTGTGTGTAGGCCTTACTGTTATGCTTTGAAATTACTGGCTAGAAAAGTGAGAGCTCTGATGTAATGGACTGTAAAATTCTATATTAAGTCACTCCCGAAACAGATCAGGGCTCTCAGACACTGACCCATCCCTCGCGGATTTCATGGTCAAGTGTCCCTGGGAGTCCGAGCATGCCCGAATAAAATCCTCTTGCTTATTGCTTCCAGTGGTCTGTGAGTGCGTCCTTGGGTGCGGGTCCTCTAGGGTCTTTCATTTGGAGGTTCCACCGAGATCCACCGTGGACCCCAGCCCAACGACCACCGGTCCCACCGGGAGGTAAGCTGGCCGGCCATTGTCTCTGTTGTCTTGTCTGCTGCCTTGTCTGCCTGCTTATTGTTTGTGTCTTGTTCAGTGTTTGGTATCAGAATTGTGCTATTACGCGTAATAGACCGGTGCTCGGTTCGGGGCAGCTTGAGAAGGAGTTGACGGACTCAGACTTCTCCCCTGCCACCCTGGGAGACGTCCCAGGGATTCGGGGAGCCCGATTTTTCGGTGCTTCAAGCGTATCCGAGGGATACGTTCAATTTTTGGCCGAGGGAACAGCTTCTGCTTTCCCCCGACCGTCGGAATCGTTTTCGGTTTGGCGCCAAAGCCGCAAGGCACGTCTTGTGACCGGTCTGTTTGTCTTGTTCAGTGTTGTGGCTATTTGTTACTTGCTTTATTCAGAATCTAAAATGGGACAGTCTTCTTTATCCCAATAGCCCTTCTGAACAACCCTTTGTCCTCACCTACCCAACTCCTGTGTATGTAACCAGCCACTCCTCACATGCCCGGGACAGCCGCAGCTCTTCCTGCCCATGGGTCCTGTCCCTGTGCTTTAATAAACCACCATTTTGCACCAAAGATGTCTTAGGAATTCTTTCTTTAGTCGTCAGCTCCGAACCTCACCCCACCGGACCTGACTTAGGTTCTGAAACTTCATCATTTTTGGCGAGCCAGCCAGGAGATTTATGAGTCTTTACATTTGGACTCTGAGCTTTGATGCAAAATTGGTGAGTACTTTCCCTTTTCCTTTACTCTCATTCCAGGGCTTTTTCAAGGAGTATGGTCTTACTGGAACACTTGCATGTCAATTGCTCAGGCTGTAATCCTCTAGCCCGTGGCTACTCTATGGGGAGGAGAACGTCTGCCTTTTGGCTGTAAGTTAGTACCCTGGCCAGAATGGCAATAAGACCCAGAAACTTGATGGCCTCTCTTTATTCCTGTTCTTATAGAAAGCTGTCTCTCTTGGGCATGGGACAGCCACCTAAGTCACCAGGATGGCTGCCAATCTTAAGACTCCCATGTGAGGTTTCCTCCTGATTGATCTAATGTGATCCCCTCCACATCCCTGGTCTAGCCAATTCTGGCTGCGGGACCTCCACTGGGAGCCGGCCGAAATCAGTACTCAATTGAATTAAAACGCAACCGGGGACCGTTTCCTAGGGAAGTTTGCTGTAAGGACCACATGTGCTGGAATGTCGCTTAGACCATGATGGATTTCAGTCTTTACTGTTTCTCGTCAGTGTCGTCTGCAAACCGCTTAAAGCTATGAAATTGGGTAATTTCCCCTTGCCAAACTTTTCTAGTATTTCCATGGGTTAAAATGGCAAAACAGTATGCAGTCTTCAGGACAGACAATGAGCATGGCATGGCACAGCGTTTTGGTCCATTCACCAGGCACCCATCAGCAGCCTAGGATGCAATGGGGAAGTGGAGGGACGCCGGCACCCCTCCAGGGCCTTTTATGGCAGGAATGTCTTCCCAGGGAAGGCAGGATGGTGATCAATAGCGGTATCTTGAGGGATGCCTCTGGTCGCTTTTGACACACAGGAACCTCTGACATATCCTGCATGGGACGCTACCCAGGAGTCAGGGGGGATTTGGTAATGGACCTTCATTACTTTTCTGGAAGCATGGCCTCAGTAGGCTTCCTCAGTTCCCAAGGACTCTACCTTGGGGTGCCTTTTAACCCACTGGAAATAATTTGGATTGCAAAACTTAGGAAAGGACTGAGCTCCTGTAACACTGCATGGCCTCAGTGGGATCTATCAGTTAGATCTCCTCTGCAGGAAGCAGGGCAAATGGGCCTAGGATACCTTCACTGCTCATACCTAGGCCTTCATTGCTCTGCACCAGGACCCCAAGTAAGGGGCTTTTGCGGAATGTGTTTGCCCAAATGAGTCAGCTAATAAACTTTCTCCTGACATATTGGATGGTAATTATGTTTAAGCCTTCTTCTAG
>NW_026746159.1:0-2400 GCF_022355385.1 Mustela nigripes
GCTTGACTTATTTCGCTAAGCATGATACGCTCTAGCTCCATCCATGTTGTCGCAAATGGCAAGATTTCATTTCTTTTGATGGCTGCATAGTATTCCATTGTGTATATATACCACATCTTCTTGATCCATTCAAATGTTGAAAAAGTGTATTTATATATGCATAATTTCTGTTAACCATGAAGACACATAAATAACTTGTCATTGTTATTACTAAATATGTATTACCAGTGAGACTCATTGTGGTATTACTGGGTTCAGGTGCCATACACACCATTCTGTCCATACTACATGAATTGGGCCAGTGTTACTCAACCAACATTATCCACTATCATCTTGTGATGAGCTGTGGTGCTCAATGAATCATCATTGCATTATTATGGTGTTAAGAAAAATTTATGTCCATTTAAAAGATCCCCTTTAGTCCTTTGTTATTCAGATGTCTTGGGTGTTTAGGTTCCAAATGAGTGACTTTCTAACTGGGTTTCCTTCTGTCATCAATTAGACCCAAAATCTGACCATTACTGCCCATCTGCTTGCAACCTCTGACCTTTATCCAAACATTTTTCCTTAAGATCTTCTTTCCAGCTTATCTCTTAACTCAGGCAAATGGAAACCAAAACCACCCCTCAAGCAAGAACACCTGCCCTGACAAGACCTCCAGCCAAACCCAGACCACCCAGACCAGTTTAAGTGTAATCCTTGACTTACATTTACAAAAATGAACCATGGAGTGACTTCTAAATGATGGACAACTACCTTTAACTCATTATAATACTAAAATCTCCACCCAAGGAGGAGCACAAGCCTCATTTACATAGCATACAATGGATGTATAGGCATGTTTCCTTAAGGCACATATAAGGCCTTATGCCCACTTCTACATATGATAAAAAGTCTTTCCCATTCACCTAACCCTAAATTAAAGGACCCCATTCACCCTTGCTCAGGAAGTCATGGCTTTGGGAGTTATTTCCTGTGAGCTCCTTATTTGCTGCAAATAAAGTTTATGTTGTACAACAAATCCACCTAGTATATCTGTGACTCACCAGGGAGTGAATTCATGTTGGTTTGGTTCTACTTCCTCCCAGAGTGTTATTAAGAGAGAATATTCAAGTTCCTGTCCACAGAGTCCCCACTCAAGTGTCAGATCCATGGAGTCTCTTGGCACATGGGAACACTTTCAGTGAGGAGGCAGGGAGGCTCTGCTTGGGGTTTGTCCATTCTCCTTGCCCCAGCTCTTCTCTCTCCTGTCTCCTTCCCAGTGAACATCAGTGAATATGTACAGCTTTTAGACTTGATCAGAAAGTGAAGCAAGTATGAAAGTGGGTAAAAGAGGACCAGCTGTCAACAGGAAGGGAACCATAGTCTCACCTTCACCCTCTCCCTGGGTGTGATAGTTAATTTTATGTGTCAACCTGACTGAACTATGGGGTGCCCAGATATTTGGTCAAAGATTATTCTGGTTGTGTAAGGGTGTTTTTTTTTTATTTTTTTAAAGATTTTATTTATTTGTTTGACAGACAAAGATCACAAGTAGGTAAGAGAGGCAGGTAGAGAGAGAGAGGAGGAAGCCGGCTCTCCACTGCGCAGAGAGAGCCTGATGTGGGGCTCGATCCCAGGACCCTGGGATCACGACTTGAGCTGAAGGCAGAGGCTTTAACTCACTGAGCCTTCCAGGCACCCTGTAAGGGTGTTTTAGATAAGATTATCATTTGAATAGAAGACTGAATGAAGGAGATTGTCCTCCCTGATATGGAAAAGCCTCATCCAATCAGGTGAAGACCAGAAATGCACACAAAATGTTGACCTTCCCAGGAGAGGAGGGGACTCCTGCTTGACTATGTGAACTGGGACACCCATCTTTTCCAGTCTTTATACTTAAACTGAAACATTGGCTCTTCTTGAGTCTCAAGCCTGCCAACTTTGGACTGGAACTTATATCATCAGCTCTCCTAGTTCTCAGACTTGAACTAGAACTACATACACATGGGCTCTCCTGGGTCTCCAGCTCTCCAGCTTGCTGATGATAGGTCTTAGGACTTCTCAGCCTCCATAATTGTGTGAGTTAATTCTTCATAATTAATGGATCTATTTATCCTGTTGGTTCTATTTCTCTGGAGAACCCTGAAGCCATAATAACCTGTCACCCCATTTCCTCCAAGACATTGGCAGTTTCAGAATTTGGAATCAGGAGACCTGGGTTCAGATCCTGACTCTACCACTACTCTGCTTGGGTAAGTCATTTACTGTCCATTGCTGGTCTCAGTAGATTGGTTTGTAAAGACGGAAAATAATACCTGCTCTGCCATCTTGCTGGGCTGTTGATTCCTCCAGCCATAAGAAAATGGCAGATCCACAATAATTGAAGACTCCACCCCACCACCCCCATCTTTTCATCAA
>NW_026746160.1:0-2400 GCF_022355385.1 Mustela nigripes
GGAGCCTGAGCTGGTCTCCACCATCCCTGCTGCAGCAGCTCACAGTGCGTTAGGGAGACCAGTGACCCCAGCTGACCCGTTGGGACCAGGGCAGATGGTTGTCAGGGCCCTCGTTCACTTCTCTGCCATGGAAGAGCCACCTGGCATTTTGCCTTTACTGGATGACCAGCAGGTTCCTGTCCCTGAGCTGCTGCCCCCTGCCTCCATGGAGCAAGCAGTCTGGGCCGACAAGCTGCCGCCCCCTGCCTCCGTGGAGAAAGCAGGCTGGGCCCACAAGCTGCCGCCCCCTGTCTCTGTGGAGCAAGCAGGCTAGGCCCCTGAGCAGCAGCTCGTGTTGGTTGGACCCCCAGAGCATATATCCCCCTCCCCCGTCATTTCTTTTTTTATCATATTTGTGTTCTGTGTTCACCTCTATAATTACTTCATAGATTTATTTTATTAAATAAAGTAGAATTTGAGTTTATATAACATTTTACTCGCATCCTTTGCAGTGGGATATGGAGGTCTCATTAGGTCCATCCAGAGTGTTGCACAACCATGTCATTCTACGACGTTTCCGTCACAGAGACACCCGCGCTCCTCATCGCTCACTGCTCTGTCCCTCCCCCAGTCCCTGCAACCACTGCTCTTCTCTCTGTCTTGGCCACTTCACCTCAACTTGGATTTTCCTGTGCCTAGAAAACTACAATATGGCCTTCTGTGTGTATCTGCAGAACATAAGAGTGATTCCCCTCTTTTCAAACTTTTTTAGAGACGATATAGGTATTTTCATTTTTCTGAAGCTTCTGCCAAAAGAAACAATGAAACATTCAGCACAACACAAAACAAATAACTCTTTTCTCTGGTACACCGCCAGCTAACTGCAGAGAACGACCCTCCCTTTTGAGAAAGAGCAGAGCTGCTACCCTATGTGGTGTGCGACGTGCTGGAAAGAGCGGCCGGTACCCACAGAGCAGTGGCCCTCCCAATACCTGGTTGTGTATACTTGTCTGCACACAACACACAACCTCCAGGAGTCCACAGAATAGTGACCTTGGACTGATAGACACCCTTTCGATACAGGCAGACCCCCCAAATAGATTTCATTATCCCCTGTACTGTTCATCTGAAATATCATTGTTCTTTGTGTTTCACCTGAAAATGCTCCGCCCTGGGGACAGACATGGAGGCAGAGAAGTCAGAACAGGGTACGCATCCAAACCAAAATCCCAAGGAACCCATGTGGGAACCTGGGTCCTGGGCTGCCAGCTCCTCTCCGAGATCAGTCAGACTCCTTGTCCACCTGCGACCTGGCAGTGCTGCCCAAGACAGGCCTGCTCCCACACGGCAGGCTGGCCAAAAGCCGCTAGGAGTGGGAGTCCTTGATCAAAGCGGTGAGCATTTCTGGACTTCTTAGGGGAGCTGGACACCCGGAACACCAGGTAACAAGAACTAAAGGAGCGCCAGCACGGCCTGGCCACCAGCAGTGGTGTGCACACGCTCGGCTCCTGCGCCGCTGAGAAGACCACTTCTCCCCCAGTGGGACCGGGCCTTTCTGACATGCTGGGTTTCAAGTGACACGTCAGTGAATCAGGCTGAGTACTCAAGAGGATAAATGAGTTCTCTCTGCTGGCTGAGCCCTCACCATTCATCAGGAGCTGAAACACTTTCATGAGCAGACAATGACCAACTACAAAATGTCCTGGTGGGTTACAGTCCCGAAGGTGGTGAGAAAACCTACTCTCGGACACCAGTGGTTTGGCTGAAAGAGTCTCTCATGTCCAATGAAAACTGAGTTCTAACATCCTGCCTTTTTAGACAGAGTTAACAAGATTAAGAAAGGGGTTTTAGAAAAGCTTTTCAAAAGGCCCCACACTTTGACCTGTTTTTTCTGGTGAAAAATGCACATGAAGTCTAAGTATGTACACGTGTGGTAAATGACAGCTTTTCTAAAGCAAGAGCATGAACATCCAAATCTCATGGCTAGTCCACTTGAGAACCTTCTTAATAGTCATGGACAGAATGGCTTTATTCATTTTTATAAACAGATACACCAAGTCTTTTTAGCTTAGTTTTTCCTATTAAATTTACCTTTAATAAGGTAAAGGGTTTATATTTTAAGAATGTTTTAATTTTTTAAAAATTACAAATAATCTTTTTTACAAACTCATGGCCCGGAGAACAAGACCTGAGCTCAGATCCAGAGTTGGATGCTTAACCGACTGAGCCACCTAGAGGCCCCTTAAATTTATCTTTTAAAATATAATAACCTAAGGAAAAAATTACCCTTTTCTTCTATAACTTGTTATGCCATTGCCACTTTCATCTCTGACCAGGACCTTCCCCCTCACACCCTGGACAAATGAATTTACTATGTTCCATACTGAGAAATGTTGTCACTATGATTATTCCATGAAACTG
>NW_026746161.1:0-2399 GCF_022355385.1 Mustela nigripes
TTGTACTTATTTTCATGAAAGTTAATAGATTTAAATTCCCATTTGTCATTCTTTTCTTTTAGAGAAATATTACAAACTGTCATTGGGATGCCTGGGTGGGTCATTCGTTAAGTGTCTGCCTTCAGCTCTGGCTCTATCCCATGACCAAGCCCCACATTGGGCTCCCTGCTGGGTGGGAAGCCTGCTTCTCCCTCTCCAGCTCCCCTGCTTGTGTTCCCTCTCTATCCTCCCTCACTATCTCTCACTGTCAAATAAAATATTTAAAAAACAAACAAATGAAAAACCAGACTGTGATCCAGAGAGGTTTCTATTCTCTGAAATTTTCATTATCTAAATGGCAAGATGACTTTTCCTTCCTTTTTTTCTCTCTGAAATGAGTGATATGTACCATTATCTGGTGGTGGTGGAAATAATTTACTGTAGGGATATCATCTGTCTGACTTAGGAAAGGGATCCTTTTACACTGCTCAAGTCGTGTAGCAGAGGAAGCACTGGATTAGAGTCAGGTGTGGAAACTGAGTACCTGTGTGGCTTGGGGAGAATCTGTGCCATGGGATCCCCATTTGTTAACTAGGTGGCTGGGATAAAGCAGAGACCAACACCTGTGTGTGTGTGTGTGTGTGTGTGTGTGTGTGTGCGTGTGTGTGTTGGTAATGGTTGTCTCCCCTCTTCTCTTCTTCCTTTCTTTACCTACTTCTTCATCTGAAGTCCACAGTAAGTTTCTGACTGAGAACGAGGGAGGATTCTGTGGGGAGGTGGTGGTGGAGGGCAGTGTCTTCACTGTGTAAATTGAGGGAAGATAGGACACGCAGCAGGCTTTGGTCAAGTTCTGTTTCCTACTTATATTATGGGCACATTTTGTAAATGGTGTCCTGGCTATGGCCAAGAGACCTTAAACGTACCTGTCTGTCTTCATTTGCTCTCTGCAAATCCTTCCAGCCAACAGCCTGCAGCAGCCCTCCCAGTTTTTTTGTTTTTGTTTTTGTTTTTTTTTTAAAGATTTATTTATTTATTTATTTGACAGAGAGAGAGATGACAAGCAGGCAGAGAGGCAGGCAGAGAGAGAGGAGGAAGCAGGCTCCCTGCTGAGCAGAGAGCCTGATGCGGGGCTTGATCCCAGGACCCTGGGATCGTGACCTGAGCCGAAGGCAGCGGCTTAACCCACTGAGCCACCCAGGCGCCCCAGCCCTCCCAGTTTTAATGGCCTATGAATTGTGTATTTATTTGTGAGGCAAAAGTGTCTCAGCTTCCTACCTGAGATCTCCCACCTTGTCTTCTACTAAGAAAGGTTCAAGGTAATGGAATCACTTCCCAGAAAACGTTTGTGTTGGTTCCTCGTTTGCCCTTATTCCAAGTGGGGTAAGAATGGCTACTGACACTAACAAGACATATGTCCTATTTATCGCTTCTATAAAAATAGTCTGTCCCGCAAATCTTTAAAAAAAATACTAATGCATCTGATCCACAGAACCAACTAAAACACACACACATAAAATTGCTGAGAGCAAAGAGCTGTGGTCATCTCATTTCTTGTTATCAGGGTGAGACGAGGCAGTGATGTTTTCCTTCAAAAGACAGTAAAACTTCAAAAATTCCCATTTATTTTGTTAGAAGTTACATTATTTTATACCTCTTACAAGAATTTAATTTTATTCTGACTAAAAGCATGGTTTAGATGTAGCTTAAACTTAAAAAAGAAAGTATCTTTTTTTTATGATTGTGGGATATTGTGGATGCAGGCATCTATAGGGAAATGATGTGTTGTCTCGGTTATTAAATACTACTGATTGGACATTATAGGCTATCCAGGGCCATTTTCCATAGTTCCTGTGATTCAGTAACATGAGAAAGTATCATCAAGGGAGCAAATTTCAAAATGTTAATAACATTAATAACTGTGGGTCCATAAAATATTTTACTGCCTATGTTTTTTCTTAATTAAAAAGCGTATATATACCCACAGAACTGACACCAGCTCTTCCTCTCTTCTGAGAGAAAAGATTGTGGCATCATCACCTCAACAGGTCACCTGAGAGATTTAGGCATACACTTGAGATCTGTTATCTAGATATTATCAAGTCAGGGCAACAGGACTCTTAAGACCAGTGAGAAATACGGAGTCTCAACTAAGTGCCCAGCTTGGAAAATATTAGGTAGATAGTGAGCTCTTTGTTATTATAATGAAATGCTGATTAAATGTATACTTTTAAAATTTAACAGATGTTAAAATGCCAATTTCCAACTAATTTAATTGAGGTAATATATATTTCAAGCAGCAACTAAATGGAATATTTTCTAAGATTTCAAAATTATTTAAGCACTGTGCCCTTTTTTAGCTGATAATATAAAGCAGAGCCTGACTTCCTGAGTCATAGAAACTGAACGTGCCTTAAGATTCT
>NW_026746162.1:0-2398 GCF_022355385.1 Mustela nigripes
CTGTTATATGCAAATAAATTCTCTAATCTTCTGTATCTCCAGTGCAACTTGACAGGCAGTTGTAGGCAAAAGGGAAGAGACTGGAGAATAACAAAAATTTGGCAACAGTCAGAAGTCTCTCTCTTCACATCTCAGCTTTATAGATGTCCAGATGAAAGGTCGGGACCTGATCTCTGTTCTGACTTCAAAAGGGTCCAGATATTAAATCTTTTACAGTCTCAGGCCTTTAGCAGAAGGCTCATGAAAACTGATGAGAATCCCAGGGGAGGAAAGATGATTTTCTCCACAGAAACACAAATCATTCTGATGGCTCCTAACAACTCCAGTATGAGGGACAGTATATTGAGATAATATAGAAAATGCTGTACAATTTTTTAAAAGATTTTATTTATTTATTTGACAGAGAGAGATCACAAGTAGACGGAGAGGCAGGCAGAGAGAGAGAGAGAGAGAGAGAGGGAAGCAGGCTCCCTGCTGAGCAGGGAGCCTGATGCGGGACTTGATCCCAGGACCCTGAGATGATGACTTGAGCTGAAGGCAGCAGCTTAACCCACTGAGCCACCCAGGTGCCCCTGTACCATTTTAAAAAAGATGTATTTATTTATTTGAGATAAAGAAAGAGGCAGAGGGAGAGAGAGAGAGTCCTGAAGTAAACTCCCCACTGAGCTGGGGAGTTGGACTCAGAGCTTGATTTCAGGACCCTGAGATCATGACCTAAGTTAGACACTTTACTGAGCCATCCAAGTGCCCCGCAAAATGCTGCAACATACTGAAGAGGATAACAGAATATGGAGTTGAGCATTTACTTTGGAAGCAATTAGAGCGAAAAGTCAAAGGTGAGATCTGTCTGGTTCGTAGAAAGTAGTTATAATTTCAAATTCAAAGATTCGATTGACTGGTCTTAAATCATTATTGTCTTTTAAAAAAGTATCAGTACAGAAAATTATGTAAGTTTATAATTAACATTATTTTTCAGCAGTCAAGAGTCAGGCAAAAGGGCGACTGAGTGGTTCAGTGGGTTAAGCCTCTGCCTTCAGCTCAGGTCATGATCTCAGGGTCCTGGGATCGAGCCCTGCATCGGGCTCTCTGCTCAGTGGGGAGCCTGCTCCCCACCCCCCCCCCCCCCCTCCGCCTCTCTGTGTACTTGTGATCTCTCTCTCTGTTAAATAAAGAAATAAAAAATCTTAAAAAAAAAAAAAGAGTCAGGCAAAAAAGGTGAAAACAGTCTTAGTGGTGGGATCTAACTTGCAAAACTTTCAAGTGCACGATCCTGGAGGCTCCTTCTCCCTTCCATTTATCTTCCAATATTTGCCCTCATAATCATGGCTCCCTGCTTCATACCTCAAAACCAACCACTAGAGATATTCTATTTATAGAGATCTGGATGTATCTTCTTACATCTCAGGCTGATTCTGTTGTTGTTCATAGTGGGCTGGCAGATATCCAGCTCAGTTCAGGGGACTGGTTGAATTAGGGTCCCTACTCTATGATCTTTGTCTCCTCTTCCACAATGTGACTTTCAAAAGTTAAGTACTTATATGATAAATTTCTATATGGATGAAAAATAATGCTAACGGTATAAGCTAGACATAGCTGACACCTAGCACAATCGCTGTGAAGTAGACATAACATGCTTAATATAAAATTTTGCTCTCTATACATTTTCCTGTGTGAATGTTCTCACCCTATCACTGTTGCACTGTCCTAACCTCAAGTCTCACAAGGCGTAGAGTCCATGGTCAATCATGAGAGAAAGGCAAACACAAGAACTACTCCCAAGTGCCTCCATCTATATCATTTCCTCTTTTTATATATAGATCCTCTGCATCCTAATAGATGCACAGTAAAGGCTACCTCTACAAACAATGGAAGAACTCGAACTGACTGCACTATCCTCTGTGATCTGTAAAGATCTTTTTATAGATAGGATTTTACACATCTATAAGCATAATAAAAATATGAATAGCCTATTGAAATTAACACTTGGGAGATACAAACTGACATCAGGAGAGTAAATGGGGCAATTACTATATGCAAGTGATATAAAACTAAAGGCTCTGTGGAATCAGGACAAATTTATTTTTTTTTCCCCTTTGATGTCCAAAAATAGGTCAGATCCTCTCTAAGAGACCAGCCCTTGCCAATTACCCTGATGTCTCCAATATAGATGAGAGATAACTCTTACATAGCTTTCATTTGAAATTTTAGCTACCTTCTTTTGCCTCTGAAAACTAGACTTTTGGGGAGGCACAATTTTCTCAAGTGTCTAGGGACCAAAATAGCTCAAATTATTTCCCAATCAACCTTTCCTATCCCTATCCAGAATTCCTACTTTCTCTCAACTAATGGGGTAGCTATAAAAACAAGTGTTAACTCTAATATCCATGTGAGTCACTGT
>NW_026746163.1:0-2397 GCF_022355385.1 Mustela nigripes
TTTGGGAGGTATGTGTAATTATTCTGTGCCTCATCGGCCTATGACTACATGCTCAACACTTTAATGAGAAGTGCCCTTGCCTTGTCTGCACAATGCACTAAAAGAGAGTCAAATCCCCTTTCTGAACTTCAGGGACCAATTTTTTGCCATGTATTATTCATTTTAAGTAAGTTAATGTCATTGGGAGACAGTTTCTGCCTTGTATGATAAAAGATTTTAGGTGAGGAGCAGTTAATTACTTATTGCCCATGCCCTGATGTGCTTTTCCATATGGCCTTTCTCTGGCATATGAGTGACAAGAAGTCATCAGGGCAAAGTCATAAGCAGAACATTTTATATTAAAACTTTAATGTACCAGTGCCCAAGGCACTAGCTAATTCCAGTTTTCTAGTTACAGAACCTGAGCGAATAATTTAGCATCTAGTGCTTCTCAATATGCTTACTTTAGTTCAATTTCTGTCTCTTAAATCAAACATAGAATTATCTCTCAAGTGCTTCAATTGCATGTGTCAGTGACCTTGAAAGGAAACTTTTATTAGCAGACCTCCTGTGTCCTCATGGGAAACATACCAAAACTTTTAAACTGCAGCTGTGGGTCTAGTTTTGGTGTGATGAAAATTCCAAATATGCCTAGTGGAAAAAACATTATGACATTTCTCTTAGTTGTCTTGGATTATAGAAAACAAAATGCTCCTTTACCGTTTCTAATTATGAAGATGTGCTTTAAAATGTTCCTTGATTGACAAATACGTGTTCTGGTTCAAGCCTTGTCAATCAGTACAGGTAATAATTACTGTCAATCAGTCAATCTGTAAAGGTAATAATTACTGGAAGTAAAGAATGAAGAGTATGAGCCATTCAGCTCTAGAATGTTTATATCAAAGAGGGTTGAGACCAGTAGTGTCCCTGAGCCAGCAGGTCGTGAGCTGGCATCAAGCTGCGCTTGTTACAGTAGCTTGCTGTATACTGTTTACTTCATTGCTCTGTTCATTTGGGAGTGGCCTTGAGTGCTGTTGGAAGTAAGTTCTAAAAGTTCTCCTATACTGAGCCCTTGGTACTGACACTTCATATTAAACTATTAGAATTAAAAAGGACTTCAAAAATAATTTAAGATCGGCTTTTTCAGTTGCGAAAACTGAAGGCTACAAGTTGGAGTGATTTAGTCAAGTACACAGTTTAATTCTTAATGCTTTAATGTTGTTAAAATCTCTCTTTTTTTAAAAAAGATTTTATTTGTCAGAGAGAGAGCACAAGCAGGGGATCAGCAGGCTGAGGAGAAGCAAGCTCCCCTCTGAGCCAGGAGCCCTTTGTGGGACTAGATCCCAGGACCCTGGGACCATGACCTGAGCCAAAAGCAGCCCCTTAACCAACTGAGCCACCCAGGCATTCCTAAAATATCACTTAATTTTAAAATAAACTGTTGTTGGGGCATCTGGGTGACTCCCTGCTCAGTGTGGAGTCTGTTTGTTCCTTCCCGCTTCTCTTCCCCCAACTCAAACACATGCTTTCTCTCTCTCATAAATAAATAAATAAATAAACAAAATTTTAAATAAATTGTTGTCATACGCATATCATTCAGCATTCCTAACTAGGTATCAAAAAAGCACAATCAAGGGGCGCCTGGGTAGCTCAGTGGGTTAAGCCTCTGCCTTCGGCTCAGGTCATGATCTCGGGGTCCCAGGATAGAGCCCCACATCGGGCTTTCTGCTCAGCGGGGACCCTGCTTCCTCTTCTTTCTCTGCCTGCCTCTCTGCCTACTTGTGATCTCTGTCTGTCAAATAAATAAATAAAATCTTTAAAAAAAAAAAAGAGAGAAGTTTGGCAAGAAGATAGGGAAAAGTAGAGAAAGAAAGCAATATATTACTAATGAAATAAACTTGCCAAGACATCAAGACCAAGCCTGATTTAGTAGTGACTAAATAGCCATTATATTTTTAGAGCTATTAAGACAGTAGTGTGAACTGATTTAGTTTCAGTTCAATCCCAAGGAGGGACAGATGCACATTGTATCAACAGATGCAGTCACTCCACTGAAGAATGCTCTGGAGTGTAAATCAGAAGACGGTATCTGTGCTCAGCCCTATCAATACTTTGGTGGGGCCTCTATTTTGAATCACAAAATTTAATGTCTAGCTGTGATTGCAATTCTTGCTTTTTTCTTGTAGAGAGATTTGGATAGTTAATGAATTCTGTAAAAGGGCGCTTATTAAATTTAGACAGTGCTTTGCGTCTTTTAATGCATTCAACTGCATTTTAATGTATTTGACAGAACTGGAAAAGTTATGTCATTAATACTTATGGTAGTTTGGCAAAATGGAGTAACTATTGCATGGATTAAAATTACTGATTATCCCAGGACTAAAGGTTTAATCCAGTATCATAAACAAAAGATCTTCC
>NW_026746164.1:0-2397 GCF_022355385.1 Mustela nigripes
CGGTGTTGAGTTTGCTAAGTTCTTTATAGATTCTGGACACTAGTCCTTTATCTGATATGTCGTTTGCAAATATCTTCTCCCATTCTGTCAGTTGTCTTTTGATTTTGTTAACTGTTTCCTTTGCTGTGCAAAAGCTTTTGATCTTGATGAAATCCCAATAGTTCATTTTTGCCCTTGCTTCCCTTGCCTTTGGCATTGTTGAATACCAATTTTTTGCTCTTTAAATATATTGCTAATATTTTCTTTTAATTCACTTATACCTTTTAGTGTTTTTGTCAAAAAAAATTTTATGTAATCAAGTATATCTATCTTTTTATATGAATTCAGCTTTTAGGGACATATTCAAGAAAGTTTTATCTACTAGAAATAAAAAATATTTTTTTCATCCTCCTTTATCTTCAAATAATTTGAGAGCATTTTTTTGTTTTGTTTAGGTTGTGGTTGTGGGTTAGGTCTTTTAATCCACTGGAATTGATTTTTGTGTGAGACGGAATCTGATTTTCTTTACAGTTATCTATTTGGTTTTATCATATCAGAAAATTGTCCCATGCCATTTTCAATAATATTCTTTCCCTATGTATTTGAAATACTACCTCCAGCATATTCCAAAATCCCATATATAGTTAAATCTATTTCTAGCTTTCTCCTCTAGTCCATTGTTTTCCATACCATGGTTTGGTTTGGTTTTCTTAATATTTTATTTATTTATTTGAGAGAGACAGAGATAGCAAAAGAGAGCAAAAGTGGGAAGGAGGGGGATAAGTAGACTCCCTGCTGAGCGGAGATCTCCCCCCTCCCATGCAGGGCTCAATCTCAGGACTCTGGGATCGTGACCCAAGCCAAAAGCAGACGCTTAACTAACAGCCACCCAGGCACACCATACCATGTATTAATTAAAATTTTGTAAATATATAGATCACTGGGAGCCAATTTCTCCCCACTTTGTTCTTGTATTCCAAAGATATGTTGACTTTTCTTATATATTTATGCTTCCATATGAACTATAGAATCATTTTGTCAGATTCTATAGAAAATTCTTCAAGGATTTTAGAAGGAATTGCATTAAAATGTTTAACTTAATATGAAGAAAAACTGTCATCCTTATCCTATATTTCTCAATTTATTCTTCTTTTATGTTCTTCTGCAAATTTTTCCCCCAGGGAAATTTTGCACTTTTTCATGAAGATACTTTATATTTTTGCTACTAATGTACATGGTGAATTTTTGAACTGAAAATTTCTACTACATAGGAAGCTAATAATTTATGTTAATTGTGCATCAGATCTTGCTGCACCTTACTTTCTTTGAATATCAATTTTCTTGAGTACATTCTTTCTAAAACTGATAGGTAAATTATCTTTCTTTTCCATATTTATATCTCATCTTTTTTTTTTGTAGTGAAATACACATGATATTAAATTTACCATTTTAACTGTTTTTAGACATATTATTCATTGGCATCAGTACATTCACATTGTGTGTAGCCATCACTCCGTCCAACCCCAGAAGTTTTTCATTCTCCTAAACTGAAACTCTATACACATGAAACAATAACTACCCATTCTCCTTACTTCCAGTCCCTAGTAACTAATTCAATTTTCTGTCACTATAAATTTAACTGCTCTAGGTATCTCAAATAAGTGGAATCATACAATATTTGTCATTTTGTGTCTGGCTTATTTCACTCAGTATGTTTTCAAGGTTCATCCATGTCATAGTATATGTGAGTATTTCATTCCTTTCTATGGTTGAATAAAGTTCCATTGTATTATATACTATTCTTGTTTATTAGTTCATCTGTCTTTGGGCATTTGCATTGTTTCCATATTTTTGGCTATTGTGAAAAATGTCACTATGACTATAGTTGTGCAATTATCTCTTCAAGACCCTGCTTTCAATTTTGGGGGGTTTCTATCAAAAAATGGAATTGCTACTTCATTCCTCACTGGTTAGGACTATGAAATATTAATAGTGATAACAGGCATACTTGTATTATCAATGCTGTATTTCTAAAATTTAGTACAATATTTGCTATAAGTTTCTGTTAAATAAACTATCAGGTTAAAGAAGTTTTTATTTTATTCCTGGTTTACTGACAATTTTTATCACAAGTGAATTTTGAGGGACCTGGGTTAAGCGTCTGATGATTAAGTGTCTGCCTTCAGCTCAGATCATGGTCCCAGGGTCCTGGGGTTTGGGTACCATGTCAAGTTGCCAGTTCAGTAGGGAGTGTGCTTCTCCCTCTCCTCCCTGCTTGTGTTCTCTCTCTCCCCCACCCCAAATAAATAAATAAAACCTTTTTAAAAATGTGTTTTGAATTTTACCAAATGCTTTTTTCTTTTTTTTTCTTTTTTTTTTAATTTTTTATTTTTTATAAACATATATTTTTATCCCCAG
>NW_026746165.1:0-2397 GCF_022355385.1 Mustela nigripes
ACCTGTACCCCTGGGGATAAAAATATATGTTTATAAAAAATAAAAAATTTAAAAAAAAAGTGATTATCTCAAAAAAAAAAATACAGATTTTAGTCTATGCAAGTCAGGTGAAAGAACTGGATATGAGTGTGGACTGAAAACTCTTGATCAGCTAGTGACTCTGAAGAAGGATTTAACAAGTCAGGTTGAGGTCAGGTGATCACTCGGATATGGCTCTTGTGTTTCCTTCCTGGGCCCTGACCCTCATGGAATCATATCATGAATTGTCAACTTTGTTCCTCTGAAATGGTGAAATGGATTATGTAGTTTTTCAAAACAAGAAAGTTTTAAATTAAATTCAGTTATGATAAAGCATATTAACCAAAGTGAGTTTTACTTTTAATATAAGGTCTAGAATACATTTTTAAATTTGGGGGAGGCATTTTATATGTTTGTTATCTGAAGAATTTATAATGTTTCAAAGAATTTGGTAAGTAAAAGACTCTCAGTATCAATTAAAACATGATGGATTTTGGAATTGTGCTTTTCAGGTTGAACTATACCTGAGAATTTGCATAAATTTGTAATAATTCAAGAACTGGCAATGCCCTCTATTTAAAGTCACATTTTATTATATTTACAAGCCTGTTTTCAATATATATTCAGGGTTTTTTTTTGTTGTTGTTGTTGAGGTTTTGATTTTGAGTTTAAGATTTTTTAAGTGTTTTAAACATAAAATATATTAAATTTCTAAGCGTAGTCTAAAATATTTAGAAAATGTAATTTCTAAATTTGTCAATGGGATGAATTATTTAAAGTAATTTAGTCTGTTCAGCCTGAATTAATTAGATATTCGTCAAGGAAAGGTAGATAATTATTGTTCTTTGCTTATTAGTTTTATAAATAGTAGAACAAGATTTGTTAGTTGAAAGCTTAAGAGAACCAATTTCCTTTATAATTACAACTTTAATAAAATTTATATTAATTTAAAAACTAAGTAATTGGGCATAGTTTTTGCCATGAATAAAGATCCCTTTAAAAGACAATAACTCACACTGATGATCTCGACATGCAAATTACACTAAAGCAATGGTTCTCAGCTCTAGTGGACAAACTTTTGGTTTGGGATCAAGTAAACTGTTAATAATAAAATTACTAAAGTATAGAAATCATTCACATTAAAGAATGGGGTAGATTCAGGTTTTCCCTACAACCGTATCAACATTTTCCTTACTTAACTACATGCTCTCTTCAGTGGGAGACATTTCTGAATTGTAATGCACTGGGATGTGGCTCTCATCCATGAAGATTTCCTTCCCAGAAGCATCCCCAAGGAAGTGGAATGATGAAGAGAGCTAGAAGATTAAGGAATGGCAGAGAACAAAGAGTTCACCAGAATATACCATTCTCTTTGTGTTGTAGTATAGAATGCCATTTCTTGCCAGCCATACTTGCATGAATATTCCTATTTCTTCCTCTGCCCATAGAGGTCCCAGGGATTAGGAACTGATAGGTGAAATTTTAAGGTATGAAAAGTTTTGATAAAACTTTTGATGATTCCGGTTGTGTAACAGTGAATAGACATCAGTTGAGTACAAACTATCTGTACCTTTGAGGATTGATTCTTTAAGAAATTGTTTCTTTAGGGTGAAATAAAAAGAAAGCACAGAATAGGCCTTGTATATAACTTGTATATAACTTCAAAGCATAGCATGCTACTAGATATTAAACAACCATGTATCCCAAGAGGGAAAAAAACCGAACTCTGATATGTAGCATTCGCCAGTTTCCCTGTTGTAGATCATCTCACCATGCTGATGTCAAGCTTTCAACATCAGCTCAACATCAGCTCATGTGTGAGCCAGTTTCAGCACATCACTGCCTATAATGCGTCCATTTTTGCCTCTTTATTCTGGCAGCTGATTTTGACTGGGAAAAATCATATATAGATAGATAGGTAGGTAGGTAGGTAGATAGATGTTTTGTACCAATGTTTGTTTAAAATATTTTAAACATCTATCTACCTACCTACCTACCTATCTATCTATATATCATGTTGACTCTGTTTACTTTATGGCTCATGACCACGAATTCCAAATGGGCTGTAAATCTGCCAGGGAGTCTTACTATATATTCCCAGTCTGTTTACACTTCCACTGTCTTCTGTACCATCTCTTTTCTCTTCAAACTGTAGACAATCCCTGGCCCATTTTCACCGTCAGCTTGTGGCCTCACTCTGTTTTACTAACAAACATAAACAACAGATGAATCATTGACCACTACATCAAAAATTATTGATGTACTCTATAATGGCTAACTAATAAAAAATAACGAGATGTAGCTTCTTACTCAAACTGTAGAAAGAGAAAGAAAGGAAGGAAGGAAGGAAGGAAGGAAGGAAGGAAGGAAGGAAGGAAG
>NW_026746166.1:0-2397 GCF_022355385.1 Mustela nigripes
TCATATGGTTTCACATATTTGTGGAGCATAACAAATATCATGGAGGACAAGGGTTCTTAGAAAGGAGAAGGGAGTTGGGGTAAATTGGAAGGGGAGGCGAATCATGAGAGACTATGGACTCTGAAAAACAACTGAGGGGTTTGAAGTGGCGGGGGGGTGGGAGGTTGGGGTACCAGGTGCTGGGTATTATAGAGGGCAGAGATTGCTTGGAGCAATGGGTGTGGTAAAAAAAATAACGAATACTGTTTTTCTGAAAATAAATAAATTAATTTAATTAAAAAAAGAAGATATGTTTCATATATAAAATGTAATATTACTCAGTCCTCAGAAAGGATGGATACCCACCATTTTCATTGACATGCATGGAACTGGAGGGAATTTTGCTAAGTGAAACAGGTAAAGCAGAGAAAGACAATTATCATACAGTTTCAAATATTTGTGGAACATGAGGAATAGCATGGAGGACATTAGGAGAAGGAAGGGAAAACTGAAGACATAAAAACCAGAGAAGGTGAAAAAAAAACATGAGAGAATCTGGACTCTAGGAATCAATCCAATGGTTCCAGAGGGGAGAGGGGATAGGAGGATGGGTTAGCCCAGTGATGGTTGTTAAGGAGGGCAACTATTTACAATGAGTCCTGGGTGTTATACACAAATAATAAATCATGGAACACTACAACAAAAACTAATGAAATACCACATGGTGACTAACATAACATTTTAGAAAGAGTCCAAATTAAAAATGAATTACTTAATCAACAAAATACCATTGGAATTTTCCACAGAGATGAAACAAATAATCCTAATATTTTTTATGGATCCAGAAATGATCCCAAATCACTAAGGGAAGGTTGAAAAAGAAAAAAAAAAAGAAAGCTAGGGACATCACAATGCCCAACCTCAAGCTGTTTTAACAAAGCTGTGATCACCAAGACAGCATGATATTGGTACAAAAAAGGATATAGATCAATGGCACATAACAGAGTGTCCTGAAATGGACTGTCAGTTCAATGAACAACTAATATTTGACTAAACAGAAAAAAATATACAATGGAAAAAAGAAAGTCTCTCCAATAAATGATGCTAGGAAATTTGGACCACTATATACAGAAGAATGAAACTGGAACATTCTCTTACATAACACACAAACATAAATTCAAAGTTTATGGAAGAACTCAATGTGAGAGAGTAATCCATCAAAATCCTAGAAGAGAACAGAGGCAGCCTCTTTGACATTGGCCACAGAAAATTATTTCAAGCCACATCTCTAAAGAATGGGGAGCAAAAGCAAAAATGAACTATTGAGACTTCATCAAGATAAAAAGATTTCTGCATCTTTTATCTGAGAATAGCTGAGGAAACAGTCAACCAAACAAAGAGGCAATTCACAGAATGGGAGAACATATTTGCAAAATACATTTTAGATAAAGGGATGGTATCCAAGATCTATAAAGAGCTTCTCAAACTCAACACCCAAAAACAAATAATCCAGTCAAAGAATGGGCTAAAGACATGAACATACACTTTCCCAAAGAAGACATACAAATGGCTAGCAGACACATGAAAAAATGTATGGTAATGGGGTACCAGGTGTTGGGTACTGAGGAGGGCATGTGTTCCGATGAGGACTGGGGATTATATGCAACTAATGAATCATTGAATACTTGATCAAAAACTAATGATGTACTGTATGGTCACTAACTTAAGATTATATATATATATATATATATATATATATATATATATATATAATAAAAAGTAAAAAATTAAGTTGACCTAAAAACAAAAGGGAGAAGCAGGCTCCCCACTAAGCAGGGAGCCAGATGTGGGACTTGATTCCAGTACCGTGCGATCATGACTGAAGCTGAAGGCAGGTGTTTAACCAACTGAGCCACCCACATAACTGACAATCTGTTCACTTTAAAATGTGATTATCCTGGATCATTTGGGTTACCCCAATGTTGTCACAAATCCTTTAAATTGTTACATAAACAAGAGGAGGTGCAAGCAGTGGAGAATTAAGAGACTCTGTTTCAACTGGTACCCTAAAGTGAGCTAAATATCTACCAGAACACTCTGGACACCCATGAAATCAGCCTGAGATGTAGGATTATACATGTCTGGATTTCTATGGGGGCAGAAGACACCAGTGGAGAGGTAGAGCAAAGTGGAAATCCTTGGATTGACATCAGGGCATAAACAGAAAGGGTAGAGAGCCATCAGAAGGGACCCATTAGAAAGAAATACCCCAATAGGAAAGTGCCCTGTGGTTGGTGACAAGCATTAACTTGGAGTCTGGTTAAAAGCATTCAAAAAGAGCAATAGAACAGTTTCAGGAGAAGAGATATGAATTATTATTTAAATGTTTGGTAGAATTAGCCTGGGAAGTCATCTGGT
>NW_026746167.1:0-2396 GCF_022355385.1 Mustela nigripes
AGTGCTAAACGTTCAACCAAAACGTTGTGTCTTTTTTTTTCCACTACCACCTCCTCCATCTACTGACTGGATTCTCTCCCCAACTAGCACATATATACCATTGTCTATCTTTAGGATAAGTAAGGGTCATCTTTTGTCTTTATTCTATTCCTCGTATGCTTCTGAACTTGTTGAATTTTAATATAGTCACACCATAAGCATCACATATTTGATTCCCCTTTAAATAGTAAACAGTGCACAACCAGAGCAAACCTTCAAAGCTATCAATATACTCACTTTGATATATTTTTTTTTGTATTTTTGTAAATTAAAATAATTAAATTATAGAACAAGAGTTTCAGGTGGTAGGTGTTGTAAGTTTTACCCAAACTGACTTTGTCAAACTCATTTTTGTCGTCATATATGTCAAGTAGTTTTCTCAGGTTTATATTTAGAATATCCTTGTATAATGAATATTTACACTGATATCTAGTATAAAAATCTTGCAATTTATTTTAGAAAAATTAAGATATTGAAAATCAATCTATTTCTTTAATTCATTGAAGACATTTTTGGCTTGTTTCCAGTACTTTCTTACTGGTTAAAAAATGAATTTGAAGTAGTCTGAATTTTATTATTATATGGCACTTTCCTTTTGATGAATACAAAGACGATATTCTATATTAGCTATCTGAGAAGAATTTTTTTTTAATTTTATTTATTTGTAAGAGAGAGAGTGAGAGAGAGCACAAGCAGGGGGAGCAGCAGGGTGAGGGAGAAGCTAAGCAGGGAATCTTGCAGAACTCAGTCCCAGGACCCTAAGATCACGACCTGAGCTAAAGGATCGGGCGTTTAACTGACTGAGCCACACAGGTGTCCCAATCTGAGAAGAGTTCTTTATGTTATTCCTATTAATATGCAGCTTAAAGTCTAGGTAATTAACTTAATATTTTAGAGGCTATTACATAGATAGCACTATGTTCCAGGCAGAGAGTAAGATAGAAATATTAAATCAACCATATTCTATGCATTCTAAATGAAAATAATTAATCAATCATAATAAATCCTTCTATTTATGGAATATCAACTTATAAGCAATGCCAAATACCAGTATAAAGGGTCATCTAATACAAATAAAGGATAGAATTAAAGAATTCTTGTAAGCCATTTAATTTTGAAAAATGGTGTTATATTGTTGCTGAGTTGTGGTTTTCAGTTACATAATATCTGATAAGTGCAGAAGTAACATGAGTGTTACGTGAGATGAGAAATGGTATATAATTAAGATATTTTTAAAAGTACAGATAAATACGAATTTGTAAACATAGCATTATGAAGGAATAAAAATAAATGATAGCTACACACTCTAAAGTGAATAAATCTTGGAAAGTTAATAGAGAAGTAAAACAAGGACAGTGCAAAATGTATGGTACATTTTTATGAAGTTCAAACAAATTCTGTGAAACCATAGATGGACTTAAAGATACTATTATGGGGGCGCCTGAGTGGCTCAGTGGTTTGGGCTGCTGCCTTTGGCTCGGGTCATGATCTCAGGGTCCTGGGATAGAGCCCCGCATCGGGCTCTCTGCTCCGCAGGAAGCCTGCTTCCCTCTCTCTCTCTCTCTCTGCCTGCTTCTGCCTACTTGTGATCTCTATCTGTCAAATAACTAAATAAAATCTTTAAAAAAAAAAGATACTCTTATGTATCAAATATTGTAAAAATTAAGCAAGGAAATAGCAAATATAAAATAACCAAGGCATACAAACTTGGGTAGATACAATAGGTGGGATAATGTTCTACTACATAAAGAGATGAGTTAATAGATAAATAAAATAACTAGACTTTTTAGAAGTTAATAAAACTTCGCCTGTTATTTCTTAGTAATATAAAATACATGGTTTTCTAACAAAAACGTTTATCTTAAAAATATTTAAAAATAAATTTCAGGCTACTCATAAGGTTATATTTACTTTTCTACTGAAGGAAAAGCTGGCTGTTGTAGTTGTAGTTGTTTGTTTGTTTTAGTCTCCTCCTAGTTTTTATTATTATAATGTGGAATGAGAAATGTTAGATTGAAAAGTGAATTATTTTATAGACAAAAATCATTACCTGATTCACCTCCTGGTACAGCAGATGGAACTCCTCAAAACATGCCTTTTGCCTTACGGAAGAGTAACAGTTATGCTTACTTCTGAAACATACTTGGTGGTGGCCCTAAATAGTGACACCATAGTAAACATTTTGAATATTTGCAATTAATTTTTATAGTCATAGGGCTCCAAAAGGCTCTGCTGGTATCTTAGCAGGTATTTCAATAAAGCTAAAAGTTGCCTGACTGTTTAAAAATATGAACAAGGCACAAAACATGGCAGAAGTATTGTCCTCAGATATTATTTTTTTCCATATGCTCCTGATC
>NW_026746168.1:0-2396 GCF_022355385.1 Mustela nigripes
GGGCCCAGGACTTTGAGGACAGAAGTCTGAAATCACAAACTCACTTATGTTTGGGGACGTAGGTATGGAGTCCCGATCTACAAACCATGAGAAGACATCTTCAGGATATGAAGAAAGTGCGAGTCTGAGGCACTTGCTCAGGCTTTTGTCTCTGGATCTTGTTTCAGCGATGGCCGTGGAATGTCGAGGAGGCCTCATGGGCCATGGACGAATCTTGCTCTCTGTGGATTTGTCCCGATCCCAATTGTTTTTCGTAAATCTGTTGGAAGGAGTACTCCTTCCAGGGTTGTTACCTCAGGTGTCCCACCAAAAGTGAGTTCCAAAGCGGAGCCCTGGGGAAGAGTGAAGGGACAACCCGAACTATGGTTAAAAATTTGGGCCTAGGGGCATGGCAAGCCCAATATGCTGTCTCTTCATCCAGCCACTGAGAGGCCTACCTGAAGTCTGGGCTAAGGCTGAGGGTCACAATATGTGTTTGCTACCTATCTGGTCCACGAGCAATGGCGGGGTCTCAAGGGACACACTGGTTTCCACTACACTGAACGTTGGACAACAAGCCAACCACAAGTTTTCGTGCCATTGGGAAGGAGTTCTGATTTCTGCATCATTTTCAAAACTGGGCAGTGATTGGAGATAAGGTCTAGGTTCTGAAGCCTGAAAACTGAGGTTGGGAAGGGATAACGAGCTAAGGCCATGGGGGGTCTGAAGTTCTCAGTTTGTAGCCAGCTGTCTGGGTGGTACTAGGATGTCCAGGCTCAGGCTGTGTCAGAAAGGGTATTATTGCCCAGGTCATCCTATATATTTTAGGTATATCCAAGTGTCGTGCAGGTTGATCTTCATTTGGGGATTCTAGGTAGCCCCAGATGGCAATGTATTTCTTCTGCAGGGCAGGTAGAGTGCTGCATTGTAGTTCTGGATTGCCAAACTGGAGGGCTTGTGAGCCAGTAGTCTGTGGACAGAAGTCTGAGGACACAAGCTAGGCTTAGGTTTCTGGGTGAGGACATGGCAGGCACAATCTACAGACCTGAACCGAGATCTCGTGCATCTGAAGTCAGGGTGAGGATCAGACGATGGCTCAGGTTGGACCTTATGTCCCTGATGTCCCCTTTATGAATGGGGGGGATGATGAGGCCATGGAGGTTCTCTCATGATGGGAGTTCTGAGAAGCTCCCAACTGCAAAGATTCTTCTGCAGGACAATTGAGAAATGTTGGTTGGCTCCAGGCCAACGATTCTGAGCAGGGTTTTAAGGATGGATGGCGGGGAAGGCCCCCTCACATTCCAATTGTCTCCTAGCAACAAGACAAGTTAGATCTGCTTGGTTCTCGCGGAGGAACCGAATACGCTCAGTTGAAATGGACACTCCTGTGGATGGGTCCTAATGTGTTTTTGTGTCTATGGAGACCTTGAAATGAAGCGGTGGCACTGGGGCCCTGAAGGGTTCTCCTAAACAGAGGCTTTGACACAGCTTCCACGTGCAAGTTTCCCATGTGTAGATGAGATTTTTACTGATGTGTGAGTTAAGAAACAGCCATATGCTGGTATTGAAATCCTGGCCTCTGAGGAGAGATGCCTGGGAACCAAAGCAATGGATCCGATTAGTGCCTAGGGGCCTGTTTATTTCTTTTTACCTCTGGGGACATCAGTCTACGGGTCTGAGTGCAGGTAGGTTTTCAGATAGGCTCAGATTACTCCTGTTTGTCCTGGGAAGCCAGAAATATTGGATGGCATCAGGGACTTTGGAGGTTTATCCTCTTAGTAGGATTGTGGCCATTGGAATGGGCACACAGAATTCCCTTGCAGAGGGCAAGTACAGTCCTCAGGTTGGCTCCAGGGGTCTGATCCTGTAGGGTGTTTAGGCCAGGGCTCTTTGGACAGTTGTCTGAAAACACAAACTCGGCTTATGTTTCGGGTCCTAGGTATGGCAGGACTGATCTACAGACCTTGAGGAGAACTCTTCAGGTTATGAAAAAAGGGCGAGTTGAGGCTCTTGCTCAAGTTTTTGTCTCTGGATATCGTGTCACTCATGGTCGTGAAATACCCGGGTGACTTCATGGGAAATGGATGAGTCTTATTCTCTGGGGTTTGTCCTTGTCCAAAGAGTTTGAGGTCATTCTGTGGGATGGAAGAAGTCTGTTTTTTTTGTTGTTGTTGTAGTTTTGTTTTGTTTTGTTTTTTAACCTCAGGTGTCCCACCAAATGAGGGATTCCAGAGTAAAGCCCTGGGGAGGGGTGACTGGACAACCAGAAATCTGGTTAAAAATTGGGGTCTAGGGACATGTCAAGCCCATTATGACATCTAATGTTCCAGCCACTTTGGGGACTTACTAGAGGACAGGACTCACGCTGAGTGTTACAAAGCGTGTTTATGCCCTTGTCGCACTCAAGAATGGGCGGG
>NW_026746169.1:0-2396 GCF_022355385.1 Mustela nigripes
TCCTACATTCACCCTGAGGCCCCGCCCATTCTTGAGTGCGACGAGGGCATAAAGACGCATTGTGACCCTCAGCGTGAGTCCTGTCCTCTAGTACGTCCTCTCAGTGGCTGGACCATTAGATGTCATAATGGGCTTGACATGTTCCTAGGCCCCAATTTTTAACCAGATTTCTGGTAGTCCAGGCGCCCCTCCCCAGGGCTCTACTCTGGAATCCCTCATTTGGTGGGACACCTGACGTTGAAAAACAAAACAAAACAAATCAACAACAACAGAACAGGGGACTTCTTCCATTCCACAGAATGAACTCAAACTCTTTGGACGGGGCCAAACCCCCAGAGAGTAAGACTCGTCTATTTCCAATGAAGTCACCCGGAAATTTCACGACTATGAGTGACACGATATCCAGACACAAAAACCTGAGCAAGAGCCTCACCCTCGCCCTTTTTTCATATCCCGAAGAGTTCTCCTCATGGTCTGTAGTTCAGTCCTGCCATACCTATGACCCGAAACATATGACGAATTTGTGTTTTCAGACAACTGTGCAAACAGCCCTGGCCTACACACCCTACAGGCTCTGGCCCCTGGAGCCAAACCTGACGACTGTGATTGCCCCTCCAAGGGAATTGTATCTGCCCATTCCAATGGCCACAACCCTTCTAAGAGTATAATCCACCAAAGTCCCTGAGGCCATCCCAATATTTGCGGCTTCCCAGGACAAATGGGACAATCTGGGCCCATCTGAGCACCTACCTGCGCTCAGACCTGTAGACTGATTTGCCCAGAGGTAAAAAGAAACGAACAGGCCCCTAGGCACCTATCGGATCCATTGCTTTGGTTTCCAGACATCTCTCCTCAGAGGACTGGATTTCAATAACAGCATATGGCTGTTTCTTGACTCACCCATCAGAACAAATCTCATCTACACATGGGAAACTTGCATGATGGAGCTGTGTGAAAGCCTCTCTTTAGGAGAACCCTTCAGGGCCCCAGGGCCACCGCTTCATTCCAAGGTCTCCATAGACACAAAATCATATTAGGACACATCCACGGGAGAGTCCATCTCAACTCATCCTCCTTGGTTGCTCCCCCAGATCCAGCAGATCTAAACTGTCTTGTTGCTTGGAGACAATTGGAATGCGAGGTGGGCTACCCAGCCATCCATCCTTAGAACCCTGCTCGGAATCGTTGTCCTGGAGCCAACCAACAGGTCTCAATTGTGCTGCAGAAGAATCTTTGCAGTTGGGAGCTTCTCACAAATCACATCGTGGGAAAACCCCCATGGCCTCGTGATCCACCCCCCTTCATGAAGGGGCCATCAGGGACAGAATGACCAACCTGAGCGATTGTCAGATCCTCGACCTGACTTCAGATGCACGAGATCTTGATTCAGGTCTGTAGATTGTGCCTGCCATATCCTCACCCAGAAACCTAGGCCTAGTTTGGTTTCTCAGATTTCCGTCCTCAGACTACTAGCCCACAAGCCCTCCAGTTTGGCAATCCAGAACTACAATGCAGCACTCTGCCTGCCCTCCAGAAGAAAAACATTGCCATCTGGGGCTACCCTGAATCCCCAAATGAGGATAAACGGAGAACACCAGTCAGCTGTACCCCAAATATATAGGCTGACCTGGGCACTAATGCCCTTTCTGAAACAGCCTGATCTTGGATCTCCTGGCCCCACCCAGACAGCTGGCCGCACACTGAGCACATCGGACCTGTCATGGCCTTAGTTCGTCATCTCATTTCAACCTCGGTTTTCAGGCCTACAAAACCTACAGGCTCAGGCCCCTGGAGCCAAACATGAAGACTGGGCTTGCCCTATCAAAGGGAATTGTATGTGCCCATTCCAATGGCCACAACCCTACTAATAGGATAAACCTCCAAAGTCCCTGAGGCCATCCCTATATTTGGGGCTTCCCAGGACAAACAGGGGCAATCTGGGCCCATCTGAGCACCTACCGCCACGAAGACTCATAGACTGATGTCCCCAGGGGTAAAAAGGAACGAACAGGCCTATAGGCACCTATAGGATCTATTGCTTTGGTTCCTAGGCATCTCTCCTTAGAGATCATTAGAACCCTTAGAACCATGCTCTTGCGTCGTTCCTTATGAGACATCCCTGAGCCATCCAACAGGTGTCGACTGTCCCACAGGAGTCCTTGTTCATGGACCACCTCACAACTCATATCATGGAAAGCTTCCAAGGTCACATGATGCCCCAATCTTCATGAAGGCGGATCATGGAAAGAAACTCCATCCTGACCCAACGGTTGATCTTCGCCTTGACTTCAGATGCACGAGATCTTGATTAAGCTCTTCAGAGTGTACCTGTTGTGCCCTCACCCCAAAACCTAAGCATAGCTAGTGTTCTCAGACTTCCGTCCTCACTCTCCTGA
>NW_026746170.1:0-2396 GCF_022355385.1 Mustela nigripes
CACTCATAGACCAACTCTTATTTAGAAATAAGAAGAAACATTACTACTCATTCCAACAAAAAATAGATTTTTTATGCAGTAGGGATTTTATAAATTACCTGACACAACTTATATAGTAAGATGAAATGGGACAGGAGGCTTCTTGCAGCTATATACAACATCATTTTAATTTCAATTTTCAGTATAATTTTTCAAGGTATACACAGAATATATATTTAATGTAAATTGTGAACATTTTAAACTCTGTATATGGAAATTAATCAATTTTAAGTTTATAACAATCAAAATTAATGGTAGTTTATTTTAAATTAGTTAGCTTTCTCTGCATTGGTAGACAGAATAATCAAGAATTGGTAAGAAAAAAATAATCTCTGTAAAATTACCAGGGGTGCATTATAAAGTGTTTGGTAACCGATCAAACTCACAATTTGGATCGAATGGCAAGTGATTTTTAAAATCTGGAACTCATTGTCAATTTTTTTTTCTTCATTGTGTCTTAATAAATTACTGTGTTCATTTGCATGGAAGTGAAGTAAAATGCATGACATTTCATCTCAACACTAACACTTTTAATTGGCAACTCTGTACTTTACAGCAGTGTAACAAAGTAAAGATCAATGATGTTTCATGAAATATTTGTTATAATTCTCAAGGAGATAGGGAGTTTGTGCAAAAATGCAAATCACTTTGCGACTAAACACATTGTTTATTTCAGCTAATTTTAAGAAAATATGCTAAGACTCTCTCAAAAAAGAAAGCAATGATTTATGTTTTCCTTCAAACTCCTTATCTAATCCTGAACCAACAGCACATCGTTCAAAGATCAACTAATTTGAGCAGCTCCAATTTACATGTTTCCTAACAATGCTTAATTTAGTGGAATTTCTGTCCAATTATGTTAATTTGATGTAGTGAAAGACAAACATTCAAAAAGATCATCCTTAATTTATATAGATTGCCAAACTCTGCATTTTCTGAATGACGCCCAGGAAAGTATTTTCAAAAACAAACAAACAAACAATGCCAGAACCACTATTAGGTCATTTCTAGGCAGAAAGTGACTCAGAGCCTACATTACTCTCTCCCAGAAAGTATACTGTAGGCCCTGAAACTACTACCCTGAGTCTGTACTATCAAATTCCTTAAGTTAGAAAGTTTTAAAACCAGTCTGTGTGGGAGTATTTCATTTACAGATAGAGACTTGGTTGTTTATACATTTTCATACTTGATTTTTAGAGTGTAATAACTATGTTTTAAAATTCATGGTGGTTTTGAATACTGTTGGATAATTGTGCTAAAATGGTATATCCATTCCTCCTAGGAAACAGAAATTATAGAAAGGTAGTGCTTTTCAGATCTGACATCTTTGAGTCATTGCAGTTTCAGTATAAATGCAATAGGAAAAGTGACATTCATGTTGATGATATTTTCTATAAATAAATTACAATGTACTGGAGGTCTGATATAAAGTGGGATGACTAAACTTCAGTAAGATCTTGTTTTCAATTCAAGATAAATTTTAAATTGAATTATGCACCTCTAAGTTCAGAGACAATAAACATTAGCCAACAGAATTAATAAGTTCTATTTCTTGAAATTTTGGGAACATTGATAGTCTCACCTACTGGATGAACAACAGCTAAAATTTTTGGTCACGGATTCTTGCTAAAATATCACTTTCCCAAAGAAGATTAGTGTTATGAATTTTCATTGATTGTTATTGATCATGAAGAATATAACAACCACGATAAAAAGAGTAGGAAAAACATGATATCTCATCTGTAAGGGCATGTGGAAAGTAGGAAATGCTAATAAAAATAACTACCATTATTTCCTAAGTTAACATAATACAACAGAACAAAAATATTTCATAACAATATTTTCTAGCCTCATTCTGATAACTCTTTTCTACATTCAAATTTAAAGGTTGAGGCATGTGATATATATTACACAAAAACCATCCCAAGGAATTCGTTTAAAAAAAACTCTTAAAGGACAAATCCAAAGGAATTTCTTTTCTAATTTAATTAACAAAATATGAATCAACTTACCTATTTCATCACAGTGTATCAGGCACTAATAATATTTTTTAATCATCATACCCTGATGCAATAGTTACCATCTTTCAGACATACTGATCACAAGCAAGCAAATAAACAAGAGCACTGTAGATTAAGATCTACCTGCATAAATAAAGGACTACTTCAGACAATCTCTTCACCACAACATAGCAATGAATAGAAATCATACATGCTCTGTAATGGTCATACACTCCCCTCACTGAAATGGACAGATCATCCAAGCAAAAGATCAGCAAGGAAATAAAGGCCTTAAATGACACACTAGACCAGATGGACATCACAGATATATTCAGAACATTTCATCCCAAAGCAACT
>NW_026746171.1:0-2396 GCF_022355385.1 Mustela nigripes
CAGCACCCGATACCAAAGAGTCAGAGTCTTGGGCCCCTGGCCTGGGAACTGAGTGACCAGCAGGCTCTCGGCCCTCCCTTGCCACATAGCACAAGACAAGGAGGGCAGGCCACCGGGGATGGGCAAAGAGAGTTTTCTACGAATCTATTTTTCTTCAGACTAAGAAGTTTTGATAGCCCAGCACCCCAGAAGAGTTGTCACCTTCCCCCACCTCCGCCACCAGCTCCCCCTCCTCCTTTGCTGTTGGCAATCACACACGGCGACCTCACGACCTCTGCCCCGTTGGCCCCGCACTCCCGAGGGCCCTGGGTGATTGGGTAAGGGCAGGCCCAGGGCTGCCCCCTCTGTGCAGGGCACAGAATGCGGGGTGCAAGGAAGGAGCCGTCCCTCCCCACGCGCTCTGGGCAGCGCCACAGTGGTCCCCTTCCTGTTTCAGAGTGTCTCAAGTGCAATGATGACCCCCTTCCCTCCTCTGTGGAGGGCAGCGGGCCCCTGCCACCAGGGGGCTGCTGGGCCCCACAGACAGGGCTTCGGGGCCACGCTGGGAAGGCCATCGGGGGCTTCTCCCAACATTCTTGGGGACCAAATATATTTAATGGTTAAGGGACTTGTCCCAGGTCTGACAGCCAGAGCATTGCGAAGGGCCAGCGGCCCTCCCACACGACCTTGTATCTACTCCAGGACTGGGGCCCAAGGGTACATAATCTGCACCGTCGACTCAGTATGGTTTAAAGATCTGCCATCTGCATGGATGTGTTTGAAAGCAAAAAAAAAAAAAAGGTTTCTTCTCCCCTCGCCTTATAATAAATGATAAAATTCCAAGTCTTTATCACTGCCTTTCCTTTGGAACCATGTTTAGAAGAGAGTAGCTTGTCCTACACTGGTCTACACTGGTTGCTGAATTTACCTGTATTCCTAACTGTTTTGTATATGCTGCATTTAGACTTACTTATGGCAAAGAAGGCATCTTTTTTTTTCTTTTTTGAAAAAAACTCAACAAATCATGAAGATATATGAAAGCTACGTATGCCTAAAAAGCTCTGAATTCAGGTCCCAGTTGCTGTTACAAAGGGGTGAATGGAGCTCCCAGTCCCACCCCTTTTTTATATAATAAAAGTGCCTTAGCATGTGTTACAGCTGTCACCACTACAGTAAGCTGGTTTACAGATGTTTTCCACTGAGCGTCACAATAAAGAGTACCGTGCTACGAGCCGTGTGTCTGCTGGTGTCGGCCCGAGCGGGTTGCCTGGATGGGATGGCACCCGGTTTGTGCATCTTCTTCTGGGTGAGGCTTCTGCACCTGTCACCCATTTTGTGCATCATCATCATCATCATCTTCTTTTTAATATTTTATTTCTTTATTTGAGAGATGGGGAAAGAGCACAGGAGGTGGCGGAGGGAGAAGCAGGCTCATCACTGAGCAGGGGACTCGATGCAAGGACTTGATCCTAGGATGATGGGATCAGGACCTGAGCCAAAGGCAGACACTTCACTGACTGAGCCTTTGTGCATCTTCAAAAGCTTCCCGTAGTGCAGCATGGCCGAGGCACAGACTGGGGTGAGGAGTGGCAGTCGTGCAGGAAGGTAAGCTAGAAAGGGAGATTGGACCAGGGGCAAGGATGCTAAGAGGGTCTTTTAAAACTTCCGTTTACTTCAGTTACTGAGTACCCACTGTGTGCTTGACAGGGGTTTAGGGACCCAAATCTAGGTGCTGACTTAGGAACATCCTTAGTTGTTAGACAAAGCCTGCCCTCTGGAGGTTCATTTCGAGTTGTACATAAGCAAGACCAAGGGAGTCCAGTGGTGGGGCCTGTGGGTATTGGAACAGGAGGCTGCCAAACTTTTGTTCTTTCATTGGTTCTTTTAACAGGCAGAGGGGAACCTGGCCCCTTGCTGGGCGCCTTCCCTACAAGGACAAGGAAGACAAGAGGTCCCTACAGCAGCAAGAGGGAGGAGAGGGAAAGGCATCCCTTAGAGAAGGGTAATGGTGTGGACCCAAGCAGCTCAGCTCTGCACCGCCAGGGTCCTGGGACCACTGTGGGGCCGACTTGTCTGCTACAGAAAGTGGTGGGCTTCCATTTGCCCACTCCTTCAGCCTCTGCACAGGTGCAGGTGTGCTCGCCGGCCCCGGGGAGGAAGCCACAGATGACGGTTGGGGGTAGTCAGATGCCAGGCACCAGACGACTCTGGGCACTTCTAGCTTTCTTAGAGGATCCAGGGGAGAACTCCTTTCCTCCAGCTGTGGCGACTCCAGGCTTCCCTCTGATCTTTGCCTCTGCCTTCACGTGGCCTTCTCCCCTCAACTCCCTGCTGTCTCTCCTCTGGGTGTCTCTCGTAAGGACTCTAGTCATTGGATTTAGGGCCCACCAGATATTCAGTGATGATCTCAAGATCTT
>NW_026746172.1:0-2395 GCF_022355385.1 Mustela nigripes
CACCTTACAGGCAATACAATGGCACTAAATTCATATCTCTCAATAGTTACCCTGAATGTTAATGGGCTAAATGCCCCAATCAAAAGACACAGGATATCAGAATGGATAAAAAAAAAAAAACCTTCTATATGTTGCCTCCAAGAAACTCATTTTAAGCCCAAAGACACCTCCAGATTTAAAGTGAGGGGGTAGAAAAGAATTTACCATGCTAATGGACATCAGAAGCAAGCAGGAGTGGCAATCCTTATATCAGATCAATTAGATTTTAAGCCAAAAACTATAATAAGAGATGAGGAAGGACACTATATCATACTCAAAGGGTGTGTCCAACAAGAAGATCTAACAATTTTAAATGTCTATGCCCCCAATGTGGGAGCAGCCAACTATATAAACTAATTAATAACAAAATCAAAGAAACACATCAACAATAATACAATCATACCTGGGGACTTTAACACTCCCCTCACTGAAATGGACAGATCATCCAAGCAAAAGATCAACAAGGAAATAAAGGCCTTAAATGATACACTGGACCAGATGGACATCACAGATATATATAGAACATTTCATCCCAAAGCAACAGAATACACATTCTTCTCTAGTGCACATGGAACATTCTCCTGAATAGATCACATCCTCAGTCCTAAATCAGGACTCAACCGTTATCAAAAGATTGGGATCATTCCCTGCATATTTTCAGACCACAATGCTCTTAAGCTAGAACTCAACCAAAAGAGGCAGTGTGGAAAGAACCCAAATACATGGAGACTAAACAGCATCCTTCTAAAGAATGAATGAGTCAACCAGGAAATTAAAGAAGAATTGAAAAAAATCATGGAAACAAATGATAATGAAAACACAATGGTTCAAAATCTGTGGGACACAACAAAGGCAGTCCTGAGAGGAAAATATATAGCGGTACAAGCCTTTCTCAAGAAACAGTCTCAGGTACACAACCTAACCCTACACCTAAAGGAGCTGGAGAAAGAACAAGAAAGAAACCCTAAGCCCAGCAGGAGAAGAGAAATCATAAAGATCAGAGGAGAAATCAATGAAATAGAAACCAAAAAAACAATAGAACAATCAACGAAACTAGGACCTGGTCCTTTGAAAGAATTAATAAAATTGATAAAACCCTGGCCAAACTTATTAAAAAGAAAAGATAAACGACTCAAATAAATAAAATCATGAATGAAAGAGGAGAGATCACAACTAACAGCAAAGAAATACAAACTATTATAAGAACATACTATGAGCAACTCTACGCCAATAAATTTGACAATCTGGGAGAAATTCCTAGAGACATATAAACTACCACAATTGAACAAGGAAGAAATAGAAAGCCTGAACAGACCCATAACCAGTAAAGAGATTGAAACAGTCATTAAAAATCTCCAAACAAACAAAAGCCCAGGGGCAGATGGCTTCCCGGGGGAATTCTACCAAACATTTAAAGACGAACTAAATCCTATTCTCCTAAAACTTCCAAAAAATAGAAATGGAAGGAATACTTCCAAACTCATTTTGTGAAGCCAGTATCACCTTGATCCCAAAACCAGATAAGGATCCCATCAAAAAGAGAGCTATAGACCAATATCCTTGATGAACACAGATACGAAAATTCTCACCAAAATACTAGCCAATAGGATTCAACAGTACATTAAAAGGATTATACACCACGACCAAGTGGGATTTATTCCAGGGCTGCAAGGTTGGTTCAACATCTACAAATCAATCAATGTGATACAAACATCAATAAAAGAAAGAACAAGAACCATATGATCCTCTCAATAGATGCTGCAAAAGCATTTGTCAAAGTATAGCATCCCTTCCTGATCAAAACTCTTCATAGTGTAAGGATAGAGGGCACATACCTCAATATTATCTAAGCCATTTATGAAAAACCCACCACAAATATCATTCTCAATAGAGAAAAACTGAAAGGTTTTCCGCTAAGGCCAGGAACACGGAAGGGATGTCCATTATCACCACTGCTATTCAACATAGTACTAGAAGCCCTAGCCTCAGCAATCAGACACAAAAGGAAATGAAAGGCATCCTAATCGGCAAAGAAGAAGTCAATCTATCACTCTTCACAGATGATATGATACTATATGTGGAAAACCCATAAGACTCCACTCCAAAACTGCTAGAACTTGTACAGGAATTCAGTAAAGTGTTGAGATATAAAATCAAGGCACAGAAATCAGTTGCATTTCTCTACACCAACAACAAGACAGAAGAAAGAGAAATTAAGGAGTCAATCCCATTTAAAATTGCACCCCAAACCATAAGATTCCTAGGAATAAACCTAACCAAAGAGGCACAGAATCTATACTCAGAAAACTATAAAGTACTCATGAAAGAAATTGAGGAAGACACAAAGAAATGGAAA
>NW_026746173.1:0-2395 GCF_022355385.1 Mustela nigripes
GGTATATGCTATGGTGAGTGCTGTGAAGTGTGTAAACCTGGCGATTCACAGACCTGCACCCCAGGGGATAAAAATATATGTTTATAAAAAAATTAAAAATTAAAAAAAGAACCCTAAAGAAAGAGGAAAAAAAAACCTAGGAGCTGGTTCTTTGAAAATATTAATTAAACTGATAAAATATCAGGGATGCCTGGTGGCTCAGTCAGTTAAGTGTCTGCCTTCAGCTAAGGTCATAATCCCAGGGTCCTGAATTGAGCCCCGCATTGGGTTCCTTGCTTAGCAGGGAGCCTGCTTCTCCCCCTGCATGCCATGTCCTCTGCTTGTGCATGTGCTCTCTCTCCATCAAATAAATAAAATAAGTAATAAATAAATAAATAAAGTTGATAATATCGGGCGTGGGCCAGGTGTGTGTGCCCAACTATTCAAACCACTCCACAGGTATGGATGTGAAGTATAACCACCTGTCTAAAACGCGATTTGGCAAGGTTTATCACAAACTTCAATACACCTCCCCTCTGACCCAACCTTCAGGAATTCTTTGCAGAAAGTACTCAGAGAAATCCACACAAGAATGTTTATTATAGCACTGGCTCTACTAGCAGAAACACGGAAACATTCCTACATACAGCTTATTTCTCACTAAAACCCATCTGTTCAAGAGCTTATGAGACAACAATATAAGAAAAAATTGGGGGGCACCTGGGCGGCTCAGTCAGTTAAGTGTCTGTCTACTTTCAGCTCAGGTCATGATCCCTGGGTCCTGAGACCGAGTCCCACATCTGGACTCCCCACTCAGGAGGGTGTCTACTTTTCCCCCTCCCCCTGTATCTCCCCCTGCTCAAGCTCTCTCTGTCTCTTTCTCAAATAAGTAAATAAACCCTTAAAAAAACTGATAAAACTTCAGCTAGACTTATCAAAAAGAAAAGAGAAAACACTGATTAATACTATTATAGTTGGGGACTTTAACACTGCACTCATATCAACGGACAGATCATCCAAACAGAAAAATCAACAAAGAAACAATAACTTTGAATGACACACTGGATGGATTTAATCCACACAGATGGATTTGAGAGATTAATTCAGAATATACCATCCTAGGGGTGTCTGGTTGGTTCAGTCCATCAAGCTTCTGCCTTTGGCTCAATTCTTGATCCCAGAGTCCTGGGATCAAGCCCCAACATCAGGCTCCCAACTCAGTGGGGAGTCTGCTTCTCCCTCTCTCCCTCTTATGCTTTCTCTCTCATTCATTCTCTCTGTCAAATAAATAAAAAATCTTTTAAAAAGAACATTCCATCCTAAAACAGCAGAATACACATTCTTTTCAAGTTCACATGGAAAATTCTCCAGAATAAATCATGTATTAGGCCACAAAACATTCTTGACAAATTCAAAAAGATCAAAGTCATACCATGCATCTTTTCTGCCCACAACACTATAAAACTAGATTATCAAATACAGGAAAAAATCTGGAAAAACTATAAATACATGTAGGTTAAATAACATGCTACTAAACAAAGAATGGGTCAACCAAAAAAAATCAAAGAAGAAAAAAATTACATGAAGACAAATGAAAATGAAACACAATTATCCAAATTAGGATGCAGCAAAGCAATTCTAACAGCCAAGTTTATAGCAATACAAGCCAACCTCAAGAAGAAAATAAATAAATAAATAAATAATTTCAAATAACCTAACCTTACATCCAAAGGAGCTAGACAAAGAACAAACAAAACCCCAAACCAGGAGAAGGGTAGAAATAATGAGTATTAGAGCAGAAATGAATGATATAAAAACTAAACAAAAAAATAGATGGTGGGTATTAGGGAGGGCATGGATTGCATGGAGCACTGGGTGTAGTGCAAAAACAATGAATACTGTTACGATGAAAAGAAATTAAAAAAATGAAAAAAAAATATATGAAACCAGGACCTAGTTTTTGAAAAGATGAACAAAACTGATAAATGTTTAGCTAGACTCATCAAAAAACTCCCTCAAAATCACGAGTGAACAAAGAGAAATCATAATTGGCATCAAAAAAACACTAATTATAAGAGAATATTAGGAAAATTTTATGCCAAAAAATTGGACAACCTAGAAGAAATGGATAAATTCATAGAACCATACAACTGCTAAAGCCAAAGCAGGAAGAAAAAGAAAATTTGAACAGACTGATTACCAGCAAGGACATTGAATCAATAATCTAAAAACCCCCAAAATACCAAGATCCTGGACCAGACACAGTCACAGGATAATTCTACCGAACTTTTAAGGAAGAGATAATACCTATTCTTCCCAAACTATTTCAAAGAATAAATGAAACAAGATGGGATTGGGAGGGAGACAAACCATAAGTGACTCTTAATCTCACAAAACAACCCTCAGTTTGTTTTGT
>NW_026746174.1:0-2395 GCF_022355385.1 Mustela nigripes
GAAACAGAAGCCGAGTTTGTGTCTTCAGACAACTGTCCAAACAGCCCTTGCCTACACACCCTACAGGCTCAGGCCCGTGGAGCCATACCTGACGTCTGTGCTTGCCCTCTCCAAGGGCATTGTATGTTCCCATTCCAATGGCCACAACCCTACTAAGAGAATAAATCTCCATAGTCACTGAGGCCATCCGAATATTTGTGGCTTCCCAGGACAAACAGGGGCAATCTGGGCCCATCGAAGCACCCACCGGCACTCAGACCCGTAGACTGATGTCCCCAGAGGTAAAAAGGAACGAATAGGCCACTATGCACCTATCGGATCCATTGCTTTGGTTTCCAGGCATCTCTCCTCAGAGGCCTGGATTTCAATAACAGCATATGGCTGTTTCTTGACTCACCCATCAAAACAAATCTCACCTACACATGGGAAAATTGCACGATGGAACAGTGTAAAAGCCTCTCTTTAGGAGAACCCTTAAGAGCCTCAGTCCACCGCTTCATTCCAAGGTCTCCATACACAAGACATCATATTAGGACACATCCACGGGAGAGTCCATTTCAACTCAGCCTCCTTGGTTGCTCCCCCAGATAGAGCAGATCTAACCTGTCTTGTTGCTTGGAGAAAATTGGAATGTGAGGTGCGCTACTCAGCCATCCATCCTTAGAACCCTGCTCAGTATTGTTGTCCTGGAGCCAACCAACAGGTCTCAATTGTCCTGCAGAAGAATCTTTGCAGTTGGGAGCTTCACACATCTCCCATCGTGGGAAAACCCCCATGGCCTCGTGATCCACCCCCCTTCAAGAAGGGGCCATCAGGGACAGAATGTCCAACCTGAGTGATCGTCTGATCCTCGCCCTGACGTGAGATGCACGAGATGTTGATTCAGGTCTGTAGATTGTGCCTGCCATATCCTCACCCAGAAACCTAGGCCTAAATTGGGTTCTCAGACTTCCGTCCTCAGAGTACTGGCCCACAATCCCTCCAGTTTGGGAATCCAGAACTACAATGCAGCACTCTGCCTGCCCTCCAGAAGAAAAAATTTCCCTCTGGCGCTTCCCAGAAACCCCAAATGAGGATCAACTTGCATTCCATTCGGCTGTGCCCCAAATATATAGGCTGACCTGGGCACTAATGCCCTTTCTGACACAGCCTGATCCTGGACCTCCTGGCCCCACCCAGACAGCTGGCCGCACACTGAGCACATCGGACCCGACATGGCCTTAGGTCGTCATCTCTTCTCAACCTCGGTTTTCAGGCTTCAGGACCTAGAACTTATCTCCAATCACTGTCCGGGTTTGAAAACGATGCAGAAATCAGAACACTTTCCCCATGGCAAGAAACCATGTGGTTGGCATGTTGTCCAAGGTTCAGTGTACTTGAAACCAGTGTGGCCCATGAGGCCCCAACCATGCTTGCTGGCCACATTGGTCACAAACACACATTGTGACCCTCAGCCTGAGCCCAGTCATCCGGTAAGGCCTCTCAGTGGCTGGATGGAGAGACAGCATATTGGGCTTGCTATGCCCCTAGGCCACAATTTTTAACCATAGTTCGGATTGTCCCTTCACTCTTCCCCAGGGCTCTACTTTGGAATTCCACTTTGGGAAAGACACCTGAGGTAACAAACGTGAAAGGAGTCCTCCCATCCCACAGATTGATGAAAAACAATGGGGATTGGGCCAAATCCATAGAGAGCAAGATTCATCCATGGCCTATGAGGCCTCCCCATCATTCCACGTCCATCGCTGATACAAAATCCAGAGACAAAAGCCAGAGCACGCACCTCAGACTAGCTCATTCTTCATATCCTGAAGAGTTCTTCAGATATGACCCTACACAGCTCTCGAATGCACCCAAAATATATAGTCTAACCTGTGCTCTAATGGACCGTCTGACAACGTGAGCCCGGACTTCATGACCAACACCCAGACACCTGACCGCACACTGAGCACATCAGACCCGCCATGGCTTTAGGTCATCATCTCTTCCCTATCTCAGTTTTCAGGCTTCAGAACCTAGACCTTATTTCCAATCACTTCCCAGGGGTGACTGTGAGGCAGAAATCAGAATTCTTCTTTACCCATGGCAAGAAACCTTGTGGTTGGCATGTTGTCCAACATTCAGTGTAGGGGAAACCAGCATTCACCCTGAGGCCCCACCCATACTTGAGTGCGACGAGGGCATAAACACGCATTGTGTCCCTCAGCGTGAGTCCTGTCCTCTAGTACGTCCTCTCAGTGGATGGACCATTAGATGTCATAATGGGCTTGACATGTCCCTAGGCCCCAATTTTTAACCAGATTTCTGGTTGCCCAGTCGCCCCTCCCCAGGGCTCTACTCTGGAATCCCTCATTTGGTGGGACACCTGAGGTTGAAAAACAAAACAAAACAAATC
>NW_026746175.1:0-1193 GCF_022355385.1 Mustela nigripes
TCCCATGTGTAGATGAGATTTGTTCTGATGGGTGAGTCAAAAAACAGGCATATGCTGTTATTGAAATCCAGGCCTCTGAGGGGAGATGACTGGCAACCAAAGCAATGGATCGGATAAGTGCCTAGAGGCCTGTTCGTTCCTTTTTACCACTGGGGACATCAGTCTACGGGTCTGAGTTCCGGAAGGTGCTCAGATGGGCCCCGTTTGCCCCTGTTTGTCCAGGGAATCCACAAATATTGGGATGGCCTCAGGGACTTTGGAGGTTTATCCTCTTAGTAGTGTTGTGGCCATTGGAATGGGCACACACAATTCCCTTTGAGAGGGAAAGCAGAGTCGTCAGGTTTGGCTCCAGGGTCCTGAGCCTGTAGGGTGTGTAGGCCAGCGCTGTTTGGACAGTTGTCTAAAAACACAAACTCGGCTTATGTTTCGGGTCATAGGTATGGCAGGACCGATCTTCAGACCATGAGGAGAACTCTTCAGGATATGAAAAAAGGGCGAGTGTGAGGCTCTTGCTCAAGTTTTTGTCTCTGGATATCGTGTCACTCATGGTCGTGAAATTTCCGGGTGACTTCATGGGAAATGGACGAGTCTTACTATCTGGGGGTTTGGCCCCGTCCAAGGAATTGGTGTCATTCTGTGGGAAGGAAGAAGTCCGTTGTTCTGTTCTTGTTGATTTGTTTTGTTTTGTTTTTCAACCTCAGGTGTCCCACCAAATGAGGGATTCCAGAGTAGAGCCCTGGGGAGGGGCGACTGGACAACCCGAACTATGTCTAAAAATAGGGGCCTATGGGCATGGCAAGCCCAATATGCTGTCTTTCCATCCAACCACTGAGAGGCCTTACCTGGGGACTGGGCTCAGGCTGAGGGTCACAATGTGTGTTTGTGACCAATGTGGCCCACAAGCATGGAGGGGCCTCATGGGCCACACTGGTTTCAACTACACTGAACCTTGGACAACATGCCAACCACAAGTTTTCTTGCCATGGGGAAAGAGTTCTGATTTCTGCATCATTTTCAAACACGGGCAATGATTGGAGATAAGGTCTAGGTTCTGAAGCCTGAAAACCGAGGTTGAGAAGAGATGACAACCAAAGGCCATGGCGGGTAAGATGTGCTCATTGTGTGGCCAGCTGTCTAGGTGGGGCCCGGAGGTCCAGGCTCTGGCTGTGTCAGAAAGGGCAATAGTGCCCAGG
>NW_026746175.1:1293-2395 GCF_022355385.1 Mustela nigripes
TACCTGGGGACTGGGCTCAGGCTGAGGGTCACAATGTGTGTTTGTGACCAATGTGGCCCGCAAGCATGGAGGGGCCTCATGGGCCACACTGGTTTCAACTACACTGAACCTTGGACAATGCCAACCACAAGTTTTCTTGCCATGGGGAAAGAGTTCTGATTTCTGCATCATTTTCAAACCCGGGCCGTGATTGGAGAGAAGCTCTAGGTTCTGAAGCCTGAAAACCGAGGTTGAGAAGAGATGACAACCAAAGGCCATGGCGGTTAAGATGTGCTCATTGTGTGGCCAGCTGTCTAGGTGGGTCTGGAGGTCCAGGCTCTGGCTGTGTCAGAAAGGGCAATAGTGCCCAGGTCAGCCTATATATTTGGGGTAGAGCCGAATGGCGTGCAGGTTGATCCGCATTGGGTGTTTCTGGGTAGACCCAGAGGGCATTGTTTTCCTTCTGGAGGGCAGGCAGAATGCTGCATTGTAGGTCTGGGTTGCCAAACTGGAGGGCTTGTAGGCCAGTAGTCTGAGGACGGAAGTCTGAGAACCCAAGCCAAGCCTAGGTTCTGGGTGAGGATATGGCAGGCACAATCTACAGACCTAAATAGAGATCTCCTACATCTGCAGTCAGGGCGATTATCAGACGATAGCTCAGGATGGATATTCTGTCCCTGATGGCCCCTTCTTTAGGGGGGCGTGGATCACGAGGCCATGGGTGTTTTCCCACGATAACAGTTGAGAAGTTCCCAACTGCAAAGATTCTTCTGCAGGACAATTGAGACCAGTTGGTTGGCTCCAGGACAATGATTCTGAGCAGGGTTCTAGGGATGGATGGCTGGGTAGCCCACCTCGCATTCCAATTGTCTCCATGCAACAACAGGTTAGATCTGATGGATCTGGGGGAGCAACCGAGGAGGATATGTTGAAATGGACTCTCACGTTGATGTGTCCTAATATGATTTTTTGTCTATGCAGACCTTGGAATGAAGCGGTGGCACTGGGGTCCTGAAGGGTTCTCCTAAAGAGAGGCTTTCACAAAGCTCCATTGTGCACGTTTCCCATGTGTAGATGAGATTTGTTCTTCTGGGTGAGTCAAGAAACAGCCATATGCTCTTAT
>NW_026746176.1:0-2395 GCF_022355385.1 Mustela nigripes
TAGGGTTAGGGGTTAGTGTTAGGGTTAGGTTCAGTGATAGGATTCGGGGTACGGCCCGTGTTAGTGTCAGGGTCTGGGTTACCTTTAGGGTTAGAGTTAGGGTCAGGCTCACAGTCTTGGTCATGTTTAGTGTGCAGGTCAGGGTCGGGGACACTTTTAGGGTCAGGGTTAGGTTTATGGTCATGGTCTGGGTCAGGGTCAGGGTGAATTTTAGAGCCAGTGTCCGGTTTAGGGTCAGGTTCAGGTATAGTTTTAAAGTCCACATTCGGGTCAGGGACAGGGTTATGTAGTGGTCAGTGTTAGTGTCATGGTTGGGATTAGGGTCAGGGTCAGGTGAAGGTGAAGGTCAGGGCCAGGGTCATGTTTAGGGTCAGGCTTTGGTTTAGGGTTATTGTTCGGTTCCGTGTCACAGTTAGGTTTCAGCAGTAGGTTTTGGGATTGGGGTTTGGGTGAGAATTAGTAGTAGGGTTATGGTTAGGGTTAGGGATAGACAGCGGAAGGTCAGGGTTAGGGTTTGGTTTAGGGTAGGGGTTAGTGTTAGGGTCAGGGTCATCGTTAGTATTAGATTCAGGGTCCGTAGAGGCTCATGGATATAATTATCTTTAGGTTTAGGGTTAGCGTCAGGCTCACAGTCACGGTCAGGGGTAGGTTTAGGGTTAGGGTCAGGGTTAGGTCAGCATCAGGGTTAGGATTAGGGTCAGGGTCAGGGTCGTGGTTTGGTATGAGTTATGGTTACGGTAATGTCAGAGTTAGGTTTAGGTTCAGGTCCACATCAGGGTCAGTGTCAGGCTTAGGTTTAGGTTTAGGGTTCAAGTCCGGATCACAGTCAGATTCAGGGTCAGGGTCATGGTCAGGAATTGGGTGAGGGTTTGGGGCAGGCTCACAGTCAGTGTCAGGGTCAGGGTTAGTGGTTACTGTTAGTGTTAGCCCCGCTCCTGGATCATGGACCCATCCCTTCATGGTCTCAGGATAAACCCTGGGCAGAAGGGTGTAGACCCTACACCCCATCTCACTTAACCAGCCTTAAACTGGGGTGTGAACATGACTTGCCCACCAGACATCTAACCCCTCATCAGCCTGATCCTGCTTGGGGCATCTCTACCCACGATGGCATTTCCAGGTCATCTTTACACACAGACACACAGACACCCAGAGGCACACACTCACACACACACAGAGATGGGGAGGAGACCGATCAGATGGTGTGGGACTCTCTGACTCTGAGTCCCCTGCTGTCCCCTTTTGATTTTATTAGCCAAAGGGCCTGAGGTGTTGGGAAACCTGATATGACCTGCCAGGGAGGGGACGTGTCTGGCGGGCGAGCTCTCTTCCCCCTGCATCCTCTTGGCTTCAGTACAGCAGAAGAACATGTCGCTTCCTTTAGGATGTGCCTAGAAATGAGCTGGGTATGGCGGTTTTCTCTGTAATGGGGTGCCTGGATACGTGGGTTCCAATTCCGTTGGGCTCTATCTTCAGGGAAGTGAGGTCACCACTGCCTGGGTGTTCCTTACCCAACTTCCTGCTTCACCAGAGCTCCCTGAGACGCCGGTCCACAAGCTGCTCAAGGCTCACACTCCACTCAATGCAGTGCCCATCTAGTTACTCCCATACAGCGCCCCCCCGCCCTTGGAGGGCTTGGTGCAGCTGTTGTCCCCGCTGGAGGGAACACAGCTGGGTTTAGACCAGGTTACTGTTAGGGTTAGGGTTAAGAACGACGTAGGGTCAGGGTTAGGGATAGATGTCGTTGGGGTCAGGGTTAGCGTAAGGCTTAGGCTGGGGTCAGGGTTAGGGTTAGGTTCATGGTTAGGTTTAGGGTCAGGCTCACAGTAGGGTCAGGGTTAGCGTTTCGCTCAGATTCAGGGTCAGGGTCAGTGTTAGGGTGATGGTTAGTTTTAGGGTCAGGTTCAGGGTCATGCTCAGGTTTAGGGTCAGGTTCAAGTTTTGGTTTTGGGGCAAGTTTCATGTCAGGGTCAGGGTTAGGTTTGGGACAGGTTTAGTGTCAGGTTTAGGGTTAGGTCAGCTTTAAGTTTAGGTTCTCTTTTATGAGTAGGTTCAGGATCAGGGTTAGCTTTAGGGTTACGATTCTGTTCAGAATCACGGATTGGGTCAGAGTTAGGTTTACAGTCAGGGTTTACAGGTCAGTGATAAGGTCAAGTCCAGGGTCAGGTTTAAGGTTAAGGTCTGACATAGGCAAAGTTCACAGTTAGGGTTATGATCAGTGTCAGGGAGAGGGTCAGGTTTATTGTTAAAGTGGGGTTAGGCTTAAGGTTAGAGGTAGTTTGAGGGTTAGGGTTAGATCGGGTTAGGGTCAGTGTCAGGGATAATGTTAGGGGTTAGTTTTAGGGTTAGGTTCAGCGTTAGGTTTCGGGTCAGGGCCCGTGCTAGTGTCAGGGTC
>NW_026746177.1:0-2394 GCF_022355385.1 Mustela nigripes
TTGAGGATGATATTTGCTGTAGGTCTTTCATAGATAGATTTGATGAAGTTCAGGAATGTTCCCTCTATTCCTATACTTTGAAGCATTTTAATCAGGAACAGATGCTGGATTTTGTCAAATGCTTTTTCTGCATCAATTGAGAGGACCATGTGGTTCTTCTCTCTTCTTTTATTAATTTGTTCTATCACATTGATTGATTTGCGAATGTTGAACCATCCTTGTAGCCCAGGGATGAATCCCACCTGCTCATGGTGGATAATCTTTTTAATGTGCTGTTGGATCCTGTTGGCTAGGATCTTGTTGAGAATCTTAGCACCATATTCATCAGTGATATTGGTCTGAAATTCTCCTTTTTGGTAGGGTCTTTGCCTGGTTTGGGGATCAGGGTAATGCTGGTTTCATAGAAAGAGTCTGGAAGTTTTCCTTCTGCTTCAATTTTTTGAAACAGCTTCAGGAGAATAGGTATTATTTCTTCTTTGAAAGTTTGGTAGAATTCCCCAGGGAATCCGTCAGGCCCTGGGCTCTTGTTTTTTGGGAGGTTTTTGATCACTGTTTCAATCTCGTTACTAGATATCGGTCTGTTCAGGTTGTCAATTTCTTCCCGGTTCAATTTTGGTAGTTTATAGTTTTCCAAGAATGCATCCATTTCCTCTAGGTTGCTTAGCTTATTGGCATATAACTGTTGATAATAACTTCTGATTATTGTTTCTACTTCCTTGGTGTTAGTTGTGATCTCTCCCTTTTCATTCATAATTTTATTAATTTGGGCTTTCTCTCTTTTCTTTTGGATTAGTGTGGCTAATGGTTTATCGATCTTATTGATTCTTTTAAAAAAAAAAAAACCAGCTTCTAGTTTCATTGATACATTCTACTATATCTCTGGTTTCTACCTCATTGATCTCAGCTCTAATCCAGATTATTTCCCTTCTTATGTGTGGAGTTGGTTTGATTTGTTGTTGATTCTCTAGTTCTTTAAGGTGTAGAGACAGCTGGTGTGTTCTGGATTTTTCAATTTTTTTTTGAGGGAGGCTTGGATGGCTATGTATTTCCCCCTTCAGACCGCCTTTGCTGTATCCCATAGGTTTTGGACCGAAGTGTCTTCATTCTCATTGGTTTCCATGAATTGTTTCAGTTCTTCTTTGATCTTCTGGTTGATCCAAGCATTCTTAAGCAAGGTGGTTTTTAGCTTCCAGGTGTTTGAGTTCCTTCTGAACTTTTCCTTGTGATTGAGCTCCAGTTTCAAAGTATTGTGATCTGAGAATATGCAGGGACCCAGTATGTGGTCTATTCTTGAGAAGATTCCATGTGCACTTGAGAAGAATCAGTACTCTTGTTCAACATAGTATTAGAAGTCCTAGCAACAGCAATCAGACAACAAAGAGAAATAAAAGGTATCCAAATTGGCAATGAAGAAATAAAGCTCTCTCTCTTCGCAGATGACATGATTCTTTATATGGAAAACCCAAAAGACTCCACCCCCAAACTACTAGAACTCATATAGCAATTCAGTAACGTGGCAGGATACAAAGTCAATGTACAGAAATCAGTGGCTTTCTTATACACTAACAATGAAAATACAGAAAGGGGAAATTAGAGAATCAATTCCATTTACTCTAGTACCAAGAACCATAAGATACCTGGGAATAAACCTAACCAAAGAGGTAAAGGATCTGTACTTGAGGAACTACAGAACACTCATGAAAGAAATTGAAGAAGACACAAAAAGATAGAAGACCATTCCATGCTCTTGGATTGGAAGAATAAACATTGTTAAAATGTCTATACTGCCTAGAGCAATGTATACTTTTAATGCCATTCCGATCAAAATTCCACCGGTATTCTTCAAAGAGCTGGAGCAAATAATCCAAAAATTTGTATGGAATCAGAAGAGACCCCGAATCGCTAAGGAAATGTTGAAAAACAAAAATAAAACTGGCGGCATCACGTTACCTGATTTCAAGCTTTATTACAAAGCTGTGATCACCAAGACAGCATGGTACTGGCATAAAAATAGACACATAGACCAGTGGAACAGAGTAGAGAGCCCAGATATGGACCCTCAACTCTATGGTCAAATAATCTTCGACAAAACAGGAAAAAATATACAGTGGAAAAAAAGACAGTTTCTTCAATAAATGGTGCTGGGAAAACTGGACAGCTATATGCAGAAGAATGAAACTCGACCATTCTCTTTCACCGTACACAAAAATAAACTCAAAATGGATAAAAGACCTCAACATGAGACAGGAATCCATCAGACTCCTAGAGGAGAACATAGGGAGTAATCTCTTTGATATCAGCCACAGCAACTTCTTTCAAGATATGTCTCCAAAGCAAAGGAAACAAAAGTGAAAATAAACTTTTGGGACTTCATCAAAATCAAAAGCTTCTGCC
>NW_026746178.1:0-2394 GCF_022355385.1 Mustela nigripes
CCTGAGACTCCAGCCCCCGCCTCCAACCGGTGCGGACAAGTGTCCCCGGATGTTCCCAGTGTCCCCAGCTGTCCCCGCCAGTACAGACGGACCGGGACGGGGAATGCACACACGGACGCTGAAGCCAGAAGCCCAGGGCCTCCAGGGTTAAGGGAAGCGCTGCCTGGTCGCCTCCACCAGCTCCGCAGGCCAAGCAGAGTCGCCCAAAGACGGCCGTCCACATCCCAGCCCTGCCCGGGGTGGCAGCTCCATAGAACGTGTCCCCATCCAGGCAACGAGACGACATGTCGCTCCTTTCCTATGAGGCGCAGCGGACAATGCGGCATGACCTCCACCCCACACATGGCGGTGGGTCCCAACCGGCTGATGCATGGGGTTGGCACCACGCTGTCCTGCTCCGTGGGGACGCGCCACCACCCCCAGGAGGCCCTCCGTTCCCCGTGGGCACTGGGGCATCTGTTGCTGGGCTTTTGGCCTCCAGTCAGTGCTCTCCACCTGTTGATTCTACGTTTCCCACAGACACGGGGAACCACCACGTGGAAGTGAGGACCACGGGGCAGGGCACATGGTTGTCCCCAAAGTGAGGACCACGGGGCAGGGCACGCGGTTGTCCCTAGAGCCGACAGACGTGATACGGCCGTACCGGAGACCCCATCTCCAAACCTGGCCACACATTGCCCCACAGGGCTCACGGAACCAGGAACAGGAGCTTCTGCCTCTCGGACACAACCGTGCCCTTCGGGGCTCAGGACGTGCTGTCCCAGGTCCGCCCCTCGCACGGCACGGTTTTCAAGCTGCGCGGCCGTGGGCCACGGTGGGCGGTGTGGGACAGGCGGCACGGGGCGGCCGCCCGCAGCAGCCCTCACCCCCTCGTGGGCAGGGGTCTCCCTGCACCCAGAGGCAAGGCGCGTCCTGAGGTCCCACACAGCGGAGAGGACTGGGCGCCCATCTTTCCCTGGCTCCCTCTCTTCCTCAGGCGTCAGATCCCTCTTCCGGGGGCCTCCGCGTCCTGGACGTGCTCCGAGGGCAGGGGAGACGTCTGTACACACGGGCACGCGTGGCCCTGTTTGGTCTGCCTTGCTGGCTTCCGGTCAGACTCCGCTGGGGACCCTGACACGGTCAAGGAACACTGGGTTCCCCCGACACCCCCAGGGATGAGATGCCCCACGGGGCGGCCCCCGCCACGCGGGCTGGCCCTCCACGTTCCCTGGCCACCTCCGAGACCCCCCTGCCGTCCAGCCATGGGTCCTGGGGTGGGGTCCTCGACCGACCGACAGTTGGCCATCCTGCACAATGGGCGGTGGGATCTCAGAACAGCGTCCCGGGTGACGGCGGGGCCCCCAAACTCAGGAACAAAGCGGGCCGCACCCGCACGTCATCCCAGGAACCTGACTACCGACCCGCAGTCCAGGAGCAGGTTTGAACCTCTGCGAGGGGACCCCGGACCCAGCAAAGACGTGCTCCCCTGCCAGAATGGTGGGCGCCGAGCCCTCCCACTCCTGCACCAACAGGTTAGAGGGCAGCACCCCAACCAGTCCGCTCGGGGTGTGCCCGTGCTCCAGCCTCAGCCCCACACGCAGAGAACCCAGCTGCTGGGGCCACGTCACCCGGTGGGCTGTGAAGCGTGAGTGCTCGGCCCCGGGCTCGGACCCCAGAGAACCTGCAGCTCCCGAGCGTCGGGCTGAGACGCGCTGGCACTCTGGGCCAGCAAACGGCTGCCGGACGTCCACACGTCCACCGAGAGGCTCGGGGACGGGGACACCGGGCGGCGGCCGGCAGAGGAAGCAGCCGCGGAGAAGAGACACTCACGCACCTTGAACTTGTAGAAGAAAAGGCCCAGCTTCATGGCCGACTCCCTCTTCTCGTAGAGCGCCTTCAGGGCCAGGATGCACTTCATCCGCACGCTCGCGTCCTGCGGCAGAGAACGGGCACCGGTCACCGCGCAGGGCAGCCTCCCCGCACACGCTCGGACGGGAAGGCCACTTCCACGACACTGCAGACCGGCCCCCGGCCCACAGCATTCCAGGCGGGACACAGGGGTCTGCGGCCCCACCAGTGCGGAAACACGCCTGCTGGGGTCTGCACGGGGCGGCCCCCAGTCCCACGTTGAAACCCTCACCCCAGGACCTCAGCACGGGGCCGTACGTCGAGGTGGGGCCCTCAAAGAAGGGATTCGGCTGGAAAGCGAGTTCGCGGGGGCGGGGGCGAACCCACAGGACTGGGGTCCTCACGAGGAGAGGGGAGCAGGACGCAGACACGCACAGAGGGACGACCCCGTGAGGACGCGGGGAGAGGACAGGTCCACGAGCCAGGGAGAGAGGCCACGGGGGGAAGCTGCCTTGGTCCCGCCTGGGTCTCACACTCCCAGCCTCAGCCCTGCCTGGGTCTCAGACC
>NW_026746179.1:0-204 GCF_022355385.1 Mustela nigripes
CAGGGTCCTGGTTAGGTTTGAGTCATGGTTACGGTAATGTCAGAGTTTGGTTTAGGTTCAGGGTCCACATCAGGGTCTGTGTCAGGCTTAGGTTTAGGTTTAGGGTTCAGGAGCAGGGTCAGGGTCAGGGCTCGGTTTGGGTTTTGGCTGGCTCACAGTCAGTGTCAGGATCAGGGTTAGTGTTTACTGTTAGGGTTAGCCCCT
>NW_026746179.1:304-860 GCF_022355385.1 Mustela nigripes
CAGTGTCCGGTTTAGGTCAGCATCAGGTTTAGGATCAGGGTCAGGGTCAGGTTCCTGGTTAGGTTTGAGTCATGGTTACGGTAATGTCAGAGTTTGGTTTAGGTTCAGGGTCCACATCAGGTTCTGTGTCAGGCTTAGGTTTAGGTTTAGGGTTCAGGATCAGGGTCAGGGTCAGGGCTCGGTTTGGGTTTTGGCTGGCTCACAGTCAGTGTCAGGATCAGGGTTAGTGTTTACTGTTAGGGTTAGCCCCTCTTTTGCGTCATGGACCCATCCCTTCATTATCTCAGGATAAACCCTGTGCAGAAGGGTGTAGACCCTATACCTGATCCCACTTAACCAGCTTTAAACAGGGGTGTGAACATGACTTGCCCACCAGACATCTAACCCCTCATCAGCCTGATCCTGCTTGGGGCATCTCCACCCATGATGGCATGGCCAGGTCCTCTTTACACACAGACACACAGACACCCAGAGGTACACACACACCCAGAGGCGCACACACACACACACACTCACACACACACAAAGAGATATGCGGAGGAGACCTAGGGCTACA
>NW_026746179.1:960-2394 GCF_022355385.1 Mustela nigripes
CTCTCTGACTCTGAGCCCCCCTGGTGTGACCTTTTGATTTTATTAGCTAAAGGGCCTGAGGCTTTGGGGAAACCTGATATGACTTGCCAGGGAGGGGACTTGTCTCATGGGCCAGCTCTCTTCTCCCTGCTTTCTCTCTGCTTCAGTACAGCAGAAGAAAATGTCGCTTCCTTTAGGGTGTGCCTAGAAATGAGCTGGGCAGGGCGGTGTTCTCTGTATTGGTGTGCCTGGATACGTGGGTTCCAATTCCGTTGAGCTCTGTCATCAAGGAATTGAGGTCACCACTGCCTGGGGACTTCTTACCGATCTTCCTGCTCCACCAGCGCTCCCTGAGCCGCCGGTCCCCAAGCTGCTTAAGGCTCACACTCCACTCAATGCAGTGCCCATCCAGTGACCCCCATACAGCCTCCCCCCAGGCCCTGGGAGGCCTGGGTGCGCTGTTTTCCCCGCTGGTGGGATCAGAGCTGGGTTTAGAACAGGTTAGTGTTAGGGTTAGGTTTAAGAATGACTTAGGGTCAGGGTTAGGGTTAGACGTCTTTGGGGTCAGAGTCAGTGTAAGGTTTAGGGTAGGGGTCAGGGTTAGGGTTAGGTTCATGGTTAGGTTTAGGGTATGGATCACAGTAGATTCAGGGTTAGCGTTCCGGTTAGAGTCAGGCTCAGGGTCAGTGTTAGGCTGATGGCTAGTTTTAGGGTCAAGTTCAGGGTCATGGTCAGTTTTAGGGTCAGGTTCAAGTTTTGGTTTGGGGGAAGGTCATGTCAGGTCAGGGTTAGGTTTGGGACCAGTTTAGTGTCAGGGTTAGTGTCAGTGTCAGGGTTCGGTTCATGGTTATGGTAAGGTCAGCTTTATGTTTAGCTTCTGTTTTATGAGTAGGTTCAGGATCAGGGTTAGCTTTAGGCTTACTAATCTGATCAGGATCATGGATTGGGTCAGATTTAGGTTTACAGTCAGGGTTAGGGTCAGTGTTAAGGTCAAGGCCAGGGTCAGTTTTAAGGTTAAGTTCTGATGTAGGCAACGTTCAGATTTAGGGTTATGATCAGGTTAAGGGAGAGGGTCAGGATAATTGTTAAAGTGGGGTTAGGGTTAGGGTTAGAGGTAGGTTGACGGTTAGGGTTAGACCGGGTTAGGGTCAGTGTCAGAGAATATGTTAGGGGTTAGTTTTAGGGTTAGGTTCAGCGATAGGTTTCGGGTCAGGGCCTGCGTTAGTGTCAGGGTCAGGGTTACCTTTAGGTTTAGAGTTAGGTTCAGGCTCACATTCAGTGTCAGGGTTAGTGTTAGGGTCAGGGTTAGATCAGTGTCAGGGTTAGGATTAGGGTCATGGTCTGGGTCATGGTTACGTATTAGTCATATTTATGGTAATATCAGAGTTAGGTTTAGGTTCTGGGTCCACATCAGGGTCCTTGCCAGGCTTAGGTTTTGTTTTGGGTTCAGGTAAG
>NW_026746180.1:0-2394 GCF_022355385.1 Mustela nigripes
ACGGGCGGCGTGAAGAAGCCGCACCGCTACCGGCCCGGCACGGTGGCCCTGCGCGAGATCCGGCGCTACCAGAAGTCCACCGAGCTGCTGATCCGCAAGCTGCCGTTCCAGCGGCTGGTGCGCGAGATCGCGCAGGACTTCAAGACCGACCTGCGCTTCCAGAGCTCGGCCGTCATGGCGCTGCAGGAGGCGTGCGAGGCCTACCTGGTGGGGCTCTTCGAGGACACTAACCTGTGCGCCATCCACGCCAAGCGCGTCACTATCATGCCCAAGGACATACAGCTGGCGCGCCGCATACGCGGCGAGAGGGCGTAATCCAAGGCTGCGGTCTCTGAACTTTGAAAAAGGCTCTTTTCAGAGCCACCTACTTTGTCAAAAAAAAAGCTGTTGTACTGCTTTCCTTGGATCTCCTTTCGTGAAAGGAGTTTCTCTTCCAAGAACACTCGGGCCATGTTAGACGCATGCAGTAAATTTTGTGACCCTCTTGTCTGGCAAGGTCTCAGAATCCATCGCTTAATTTTAGAAAGGCTCCACGGCTCCCCTGCCAGGGTCCCTCAAAGTAGTTTGGCTTGATTAGAAGGGCAGAGAATGTATTCTAGATAATTGGGTTAAGAGGAATAGCCACTTCTCTATTTACATGCAGCCTTCTGTCCTTTGAGTCTTAAAAGGACAACATTTACTATTTACACTGGAGTCAAACTCTAAGTCAATCAAATGAAGTGCATATGTTTTTAGTGGGTCTCCAATCCATTCAGTATGCTAGAAAGCAAGTAAACCTTAATTTTTTTTCACGTGGAGAATTTAGTCTTCATGATTGTTACCTTGTGTGCTATCAAAGTATAAAACTCAAAATTTGCCTACTCTCATACTGAGTTCTTCTAGTATATAAATAATAAATAAGAGATTATCAGGAAGATAAACCTAGTTCAAAGGCGTATAGGACATTTTCAAGACCATCAATAATTCAAAAAAGTGAAGGAAACCATATTCCTCTTCAACATAAAGCTTTGCGGTTCCAGGCAGTTAAACAACAATCACAGGAAAGTTCCCTCCACCCTTCCTGTTTTCTACCTTAAGGCAGGAAGCGGATAAAGGCTATTCTGGAGATCTCTAGAATCTTAGCTCAGAGAGACACCAGAGAAATCAGCAAACCTTCCTGTTTCCTCCCACATATTTACCTTTCCAGGGTCCTGAAAAGCCTAAAACTGCCTTCCTTTGTCCCATCACTTCTCTGTGTATCTATTGTTCTTTCTCAAGATGCTGCATAAACTGCAGTTCTAAGGCACCTCTTTGAATTCCCAGGGTTTCTCCCATGTATATATGAAATACACGTTAATAAGTGTCTGATTATTTTTCTCTTGCTAATCTGTGTTTTGAAACAGGGTTCCCAGCCAAGAACCAAAATGGATGAAGGGAAAATTTCCCTCCCCTGGAAAAGACTGAAATAAAACTAAAAGCGCAAATTTAGGTCAAAAAGGGTTATTGTCCTATGGCACAAATATAACTTCTAAATAATCTTTTCTACTGACATAATTTCCATCTCCAGTGACAAAACTCACTAAAATTATCAACATCCTACAGATTATCTAAATTCAGAGATTTTTTACAGATATTAGACCCTAAATAGTCAAACAGAAGCACATTATCTTAAAATAAGTTAAAAAAACACTAGGACAGGCCTTTTAGACAGTGCTCTATATGACAATGGAAAGAAAAGCAGTCTATCACTTTACTTTAACCTGATATTTGAGTATTTCTTAGTAGGTTTCAGAGCTGTCCTAGTCTGGGTCTTCCTCTTGTCCTCAGTGACCCCATGACTGATGAAGAATCTGCTTTCCTCTCTGCACTTTCAACCTTCCTGCTCACCAGTGATGATTTGCCATGCTCTGGAGGGACTAGTGTTAAATTTCCCAGGCCCAAAGAAGTAGAAAGGACCAGCACCTCTATGACACCCTGTTTGTCTCCAGTCAAGTCAAAGTCACATGATATCACATACCTTTTCTCAAAAAGATGAAATTACAGTTCAGAATATAGAAGATGAACATGTGACAGAGTTTACTTAAACCATCACTGACTGAAAAAGATAAAATGTTTGATCAGTTCAAAGAATACTAAAGAAATTAAAGTACTTATAAACAATTTAACATGGAAATATTGGAGTAGGATTGTTGAATGAGGTTGAAACAAAATGAGTAATGTCCAAGAGGTCATAAATCCTTGGGGATAGAGTAGTTCCACCTAATAGAAATTACCTGCATCTCTAGGAAATAGTCCCCTGCTAAATTTGCTATATTCAGTCAACCCTCAGGGAGATGATCAAAGTCCACCATCCAACTATGGACTCAAGTGAAGCATTGTACAAAAATTTTTAAAAATAACAAAATAAAATGACAT
>NW_026746181.1:0-2393 GCF_022355385.1 Mustela nigripes
GGGGGCGGCGGGACTCCGGGCGGCGGGGTCGGGGGGCGGCGGGGTCGTGGGGCGGCGGGACCGTGGGGCGGCGGGACTCCGGGCCGCGGGGTCGGGGGGCGGCGGGGTCGTGGGGCGGCGGGGTCGGGGGGCGGCGGGACTCCGGGCGGCGGGGTCGGGGGGCGGCGGGGTCGTGGGGCGGCGGGACCGTGGGGCGGCGGGACTCCGGGCCGCGGGGTCGGGGGGCGGCGGGGTCGTGGGGCGGCGGGGTCGGGGGGCGGCGGGACTCCGGGCGGCGGGGTCGTGGGGCGGCGGGGTCGGGGGGCGGCGGGGTCGGGGGGCGGCGGGGTCGGGGGGCGGCGGCGCGGCGCCGCGCGTGGCCTTGTGGGAAACACCGGCCCGGGGCCCGCGGCCTGCCGGGAGTTGTAGTGCGGCGGGGCGGGCGCGGGGGCCGCCGGGACCTGGGGTCGCCGCGGGCGCGTCTGCGGAGCCCCGCGGGAGGCGCTGACCCGGGCTTAGGGACCCAGTCGGCGCGGGGCTGCGGGATGCGAACGCGCTGCAGGGCCGAGGCCCCGCGACCGGCGAGAAGAAGCAGCGGCTGAACCGCCGCGTCCTGCTGGCTAGGAAGATGGTCCCCAAGGACGGCGGCGCCGAGAGCCTCGAGCCCTCCCGCCCCGCGCCTCGGCACCAGCACGATCCCGGACCGCACCCCCAGCCAGGACCGTGCCGGGCACCCACAGCCCATCCCGACCGGCTGGGACTGCCAGTCTCGGCCTTGGACGCTGAACCCTAACGCCATTCCCTCCCCAGCACCAGAAACCCAGCGCGGTCCACCCAGGCCCCTGCCCCGGACGCCCAGGCACAGCCCTGCACCTCGGTTCCCCACCCCCACCCCGCAGAAGCACCCCCAGCGCCAGCTTAACCACGCCCAGATCGTGGCCCCACCTCATCATCCAGACGCGGCTCCTGGACTCCCACGGTGGTGCGGGAGCCCCCGGGCCTCACTCACAGGCGGGTGCAGACCCTGCTTCCCAAAGAAGCTCCTGGGGCAGAGAGCATCCCTGAGGGGTCAGGTCCGGGCGCTGACTATGACCCCCCAGCCTCACGCCTACTCCCTCCACAGTCCGGCCGACGGGACCCCCAGCCTAGCCCCTATGAATCCACCGGCCTTACCCACCCGACCTCGGAAGTTCCAGCGCCGCTGGCATTGGGGTTTGATTGTTCCCTGGGCGATGTGGGGGGGCTGAGCAGAGGGGACCCATCCCCTCCAGGCCGGGAGCACCCCAGCTCGGACAACCACATGTGTCCCCCAGGCATCACCCAGTGTCCCCTCAGGGCAGGACCACCTGCGGGACAACCACCGTCCTAACCCATTAAAACACCAGGGGCCCCTACATCTCTGCCTGGAGTTAGGTGGAGAAGGAGAGGGGAGCTCCCCACCTCAGGAAAGGACATTTCCATTCCGTGCTCAGGACAGACCACAAACCCAGCCTGAGGTCAAAGCGCCCTGCTTGCTAGAGCACACAGGTCACTGAAATTCACCCGCAATCATGTTGAAAAAAACAGGAAGAAGGGGCGCCTGGGTGGCTCAGTGGGTTAAGCCGCTGCCTTCGGCTCAGGTCATGATTTCAGAGTCCTGGGATCGAGTCCCGCATCGGGCTCTCTGCTCAGCGGGGAGCCTGCTTCCCTCTCTCTCTCTCTGTCTGCCTCTCCATCTACTTGTGATTTCTCTCTGTCAAATAAATAAATAAATAATCTTAAAAAAAAAAAAAAAGCCGTTATTTTAAAAAAAAAAAAAAAAAACAGGAAGAAGGGTGGCATGAATGCGGGTTCCTGGCTGACTCAGTGGGTGCGGAGTGTGACTGTGGTTCCTGCGGTGGTGACATTGGACCCCTCACTGGGTGGAGAGAGAAAATCAGAACACCTGGTGGCTCAGTGGGCTACATGTCTGCCTTTGGCTCAGGCCGTGATCCTAGGGTTCTGGGATGGAGTCCACCTTCGCTTCTCCTCTCTCTGCCTCTGTCAAATGAATAAATAAAATCTCTTTGTTTAAGATTTTATTTATTTATTTATTTGACAGGGACACAGCGAGAGAGGGGACACAAGCAGGGGGAGTGGGAGAGAGAGAAGCAGTCTTCCTGCTGAGCAGGGAGCCCGATGCGGGGCAGGATCATGACCTGACCTGAAGGCAGACGCTTAACGACTGAGCCACCCAGGTGCCCTGAATCAATAAAATCTTTTTTAAAATTGAAAAAAAAAATTAATCTTTAAAAAGTGGCATAAGTAAAATGAATTTTGTAAAATGTAAAATAAAACATAATACAGAGTGTATCCAAAATACAGTTGTTCCAATATGTGATACTGGGGCTTTTTAAAGATTTTATTTATTTATGAGAGAGATCACAAGTAGGCAG
>NW_026746182.1:0-2392 GCF_022355385.1 Mustela nigripes
CGTTTGGGAGAAGGGGGTGGGATTATGGACATTGGGGAGGGTATGTGCTTTGGTGAGTGCTGTGAAGTGTGTAAACCTGGTGATTCACAGACCTGTACCCCTGGGGATAAAAATATATGTTTATAAAAAATAAAAAATTAAAAAAAAAAGCAAGTCATGTTTATGTAGAATTATTGTGGTTAAAATGATGATTCTAGAGATTGAAAAGGATGATGTGATGATTCATAGAATAATAAAAACAATACTGTTGTCAGAATCTTTTATTTTTCTTTCCAGAAATAACATTTGCCTTAACATTCACATGAAGATGAATGAATGTTCCAGTTATGTTGTCATTAGAAAATGCCTTTTATCTTTAAGCTGGTATAGGATCTCAGAAACCTCACTTCTTTTCCTCCACATTTCACTTTTCTTTGTGGGACTTAAGCCCAAGCTCACTGACCTGACCATTACCCACTTTAGCTATAGTCCATATAATGATACTCCTCATCATGGGGTTCTTGTCTACAGACATTTGGTGACATGGGATATGCAAAGTGACTTCAAATGTGGAGTGATTGTCTTCCTTAAGGTACTGAGGGGACTCTCTACTTGTACACCTGCCTCTTAAGTGTGCTTTGGGCCATCACCATCATCCCTAGGAGCTCCTGGCTGCTAAATTCAAACTTAAATCTCCAAATCCCATCCTGTGTTTATTTCTTTTCTTATAGGTCCTGAACATATCCATCTGTAGCAATTTGTTCCTCTGTACTTTGACCACAGCCAATGAGACCTAGGCTAGTCTTTTGTTCCTAATGGAGCACTCTTCCTTTCTGCCCATGAGCTAAACAGGGGCCTATGTTTCACACTGATGGCATTCAGAGATGTCTTCTTCATGGGTCTTAGCTCCTGTCAGGTGCATACATGATAATTCTCTTAAGGAGACATAGGCAGCAGTCATAGCATCTTCACGGCAAGAGTCTCTCTCCAAGAAGCTCCCCAGAAAAATGGGCTACTCAGACAATTATGCTGCTGATGAGTTGTTTTGTGATCATATATTGTATGGATTTCATTTCATTTTCCATGGGCAAGGCATGGACAAATGACCCAATCTTGTTATGTATCCAGATGTCATGGCCAATGGTCATGACATCATCAGTCCTTTGGTGCTAATCACTGGTGAGAAACAATAAAAATTATGCAAACCATGTAGGGGAGGAAAGATCAGTGTTTAACAAAACAGCAATAGAAATATTTTAAGAGAAAAATGCTTCCACTCTTGTTAGAGCAATCTTATGTTTCACAGAATTTTCTCTCTGAAAAAAATGGATTAAATATAGCATTAAAAATTTTCTGTCATAACATGGTAATTTAGTATCTATATGACTAAAAACTACATTGTAGATAATTTGGGAAGTCTTTTTTTTAATATTTATTTATTTATTTGTCAGAGATCACAAATAGTCAGAGAGGCAGGCAGGGAGAGAGGAGGAAGCAGGTTCCCTGCTGAGCAGAAAGCCCAATGCGGGGCTCCATCCCAGGACCCTGGGATCATGACCTGAGCTGAAGGCAGAGGCTTTAACCCACTGAGCCACCCAGGCGCCCCTTGGGCAGTCTTTTTTTGAGAATTATGTTGTCTAATGAAAATTCTTTTTATGAAAGATTGTTTTTTAACTTTTTCTAAATTCCCTCCACTCTTGGTGGTTTTAATTTCTTGTATTAAACTCTTCTGTACTTTCACTAAAATGTATCTATGTGTGTATATACTTTCTATATTGATATTGTTATATCTCTTATTAAGCCTTATTCCATGTAAGTGATTATCCTTCCTAGGAAGTTCTAAATCTTTATCACTTCAAATACTTGTTCTTTTTTTCCCCCAGTATTTGTGAAGTTCCAATTCAGTGTGTGTTAAACCTTATTATTTTATTTTCTATGTTCCTTAATATTTTTCATATTTTCCATCATATTTTCCATATGTTCTATGAACTAAGTCCTGAATAATTTCTTCAATCTATTACTCTAGTTCACTAATTCTCTCTTCAGCTGTGTTTCAAACTGCTATTTCACACATCCATTAATAGTGTATTATATTTATTGTTTATTCCTAAGAGTTAGTTTCATTTGTTCTTTTTAATCTGCCTGGAGTATTTTATAATTACATATTTTCTTCATATTTTATTAGTTTTGTATGTATGCCTTTCTAAAAAACGTTTTACTCTACTTAATAATAAATATCTGATATCCACGGAAATATAATTCCATTTTCGTTTTTGAGGGCTATTCTTAGTATTTGAATTTTTTTTTTATTTTTATTTATTTATTTTTTTTTGATGCGGAGAAAGGGGAACCCTCCTACACTGTTGGTGGGAATGCAAGCTGGTGCAACCTCTCTGGAAAACAGCATGGAGGT
>NW_026746183.1:0-2392 GCF_022355385.1 Mustela nigripes
ACGGAGAGCAGGGCGGTGCGCAGGGCTGCCCAACGCTGGCCAATTCTCATGAGCTTTCTGCCCAAACCAATCCCAGTATGCCCAGCCACCACCCGTCCTTCAACTCTGCACTGGGAATGCTTCCCTGGCCAGGGCCTCCGGGTGGGCCCGGAGGAAACTCGTTTCGTTTCCGCGCGTTTTCCGGAAAGCCGACCGTTGCTCCGGTCGAGAAAGGGGCCTGTGTAATGGAGAGCAGGGTGCTGCACAGGGCTGCCCATGGCCGGCCAATTCTCCCGATTCCAGTTTGGGCAGAACCCTCATGAGAATTGGCTGGAAACGCCTGGAGAACTCGCTTCGGGTGCTGCACGTCTGCAGGGCCGCCCCACCTGGAATGGCCGGCATCGCGAGCGCTTGAGCACGCACATCGCCACGAAGCCCTCCCCGAGCAGGCTGCAGTGAGGCCGACCTCACTGCTAATCCTCGACCTGTGGGGTCCCTTCCCTGGCGCTGTCCCTTGGGGCCAGGCCTGCCATGAATCCCAGGCTCAAAATTTTGCCTGCTTCCCAGCCTTCTGCTTCCGGGGTCCTGTCCCTCGGTGCCTCCATCTGCGGATCCCTGAGTCCCACGGCCACGCCTCCCCCTCCCACACCGTCACCAAAGGTGCCTTTGGGCACTTTTGACAGTCCTCGGAGAGAAAGAAATTTGCATGCCCCAACTGAGGTCAGCCCCATTCTTGGGTGCCCCATCCGCCCTAAAGACGAAGACGTTCACCCGGCCGCCACCTGTCCTTCAACTCTGCTCCGGGAACACACCCCTGCGCCGGGGCCTACGGGTGGGCCGCATCGTTTCTGTGTGTTTTCCGGGCAAGAAAGAGCCCTGGCCCACGGAGAGCAGGGCGGTCGGCAGGGCTGCCAAACACCGGCCAATTCTCACGGATGCTCTGCCCAAAACGATCCCGGGTTGGGCAGAACTCTCCTGAGAATTGGTTGGAAAACACCCGGCAAACATGCTTCGGGTGCCGCACGTCTGCAAGGCCGCCCCCCCCCCCCCAACCCGGGGCTTGGCACGGCATTGCGAGCAATCCAGTAGGAACCCCGCCAGGAAGCCTTCTTTGAGGCAGGCTACAGCGAGGCCGATGCGTCCTGCTAATCCTGGGCCTGCGGGGAGTCGCATCCCTGGCGCTGTACCATGGGGCCTGGCCGGTCACGAACCCCGGGCTCAAACTATCGCCTGCTTCCCCAGCCTTCTGCTTCCGGGGTCCTGTCCCTCATGGCCTCCATATTGGGAACCCTGAGTCCTGCGGCCACGCATCTCCCTACCACGCCAGCGCCAATGGTGCCTTTTGGCATTTCGGACAACCCTGGGAGCGAGAAAACCTGCGTGCCCACAATGAGGTCAGCCGCATCCTTAGGCGCCTCATCTGCCCGAAAGACGGAGGTGCATGCCTGGCCGCCACCCTTCCTTCAACTCTACTCCGGGAATGCTCCCCTGGGCCAGAGGCCCTGCGTGGGCCACGTAGTTTCCGTGCGTTTTCCAGGCAGCCGCCCCATGCCCCGGGCGAGAAAGGGCCCTGGGCCACGGAGAGCAAGGCGGTCCACAGGGCTGCCCAACGCCGACCAATTCTCACGGCGTTCTGCCCAAACCGATCCTTGTTTGGTTTGGGCAGAATGCTCGTGAGAATTGGCCCCAGTGCATAGGAGCATTCCCAGAGCAGAGTTGAAGGACAGGTGGCGGCCAGGCTTCCGCCTCCGTCTTTAGGGCGGATGGGGCGCCCAAGGATGGGGCTGACCTCAGTTGGGGCATGCAGGTTTCTTTCGCTCCGAGTCTTGTCCAAAGCACCCAAAGGCACCGTTGGCGCTGGGGTGGGAGGGGAGGCGTGGCTGCGGGACCCAGGGTTCCCCAGATGGAGGCACCGAGGGACAGGACCCTGGAAGCAGAAGGCTGTGAAGCAGGCGAAATTTCGAGCCCAGTGTTTGTGGTGGGCCCGGCCCCATGGGACAGCACCAGGGAGGGAACCCCCTCAGGTCAAGGATTAGCAGGAGGCATCGGCCTCACTGCAGCCTGCCTCACGGAGGGCTTCCTGGTGAGGCGCATGCTCGAGTGCTCGCAATGCCGGCCATGCGTGGTGGGGCTGCCCTTCAGACGCGTTGCACCCGAAGAGAGTTTGCCGGGCGTTTTCCGGGCTCAGGGACAGGTTGTATCATAAGATGGTATTCCAGAACAGAACCCTGAGGACAGATGCCTGAAAATCTAATCAAGTGTTCCAATGAGGTCCAATGGCATGTGAGGTTCAATCTTCTGACTCAGGACCATTGACGTGGCTGTCCATCTGAATGTAGCTAAACAGGGTGTTTCATACTGTGCAATTGCATCCAGACAGCCGCCAAAATTGGAGTGGGCTCAGGGGCCTTGC
>NW_026746184.1:0-2392 GCF_022355385.1 Mustela nigripes
GGGGGTACATGCCATGCCCTCGCCATAAACCCAAGTCTAGCTGTCCCTAGGACCCAATTTTAACCAGATTTCTTGTTGTCCAATAGCCACTTCCCAGGGCTCTACTCTGGAATCCCTCATTTGGTGGGACCCATGAGTTTGAAAAACAAAACAAAACAAAACAACAACAACAAAAAACGGACTTTTTCCGTCCCACAGAATGACCCCAAACTCTTTGGATTGGGCCAAACCCCCAGGGAGTAAGACTCGTCCATTTCCCATGAAGTCACCCGGAAATTCATGACCATGAATGGCATGATATCCAGAGATAAATACTTGAGCAAGAGCCTCACACTCGCCCTTTTTTCATATCCCGAAGAGTTCTCTTCATGGTCTGTATATCAGTCCTGCCATACCTATGACCTGAAACATAAGCCGAGTTTCTGTTTTCAGACAACGGTCCAAACAGCCCTGGCCTACACAGCCTACAGGCTTAGGCCCCTAGAGCCAAGCTGAGGCCTGTACTTGCCCTCTCCAAGGGAATTCTGTGTGCCCATTCCAATGGCCACAACGCTACTAATAGCTATACCTCCAAAGTCCCTGAGGCCATCCCAATAGTGGTGGCTTCCCAGGACAAACAGGAGCAATCTGAGCCCATCTGAGAACCTACCTGCACTCAGACTCGTAGACTGATATCCCCAGAGGTAAAAAGGAACGAACAGGCCCCTAGGCCCTAATCGGATCCATTGGTTTGGCTTCCAGGCATCTCTCCTCAGAGCCTTGATTTCAATAACAGCATATGGATATTTCTTGACTCACCCATCAGAACAAATCTCATCTACACATGGGAAACTTGCACGATGGAGCTCTGTGAAAGACTCTCTTTAGGACAACCCTTCAGTGCCCCAGTGCCACCGCTTCATTCCAAGGTCTCCATAGACACAAAATCATATTAGGACACATCCACGGGAGAGTCCATTTCAACTCAGCCAACTCGGTGGCTCCCCCAGATCAAGCATATCTAACCTGTCTTGTTGCTTGGAGACAATTGGAATGCGTGGTGGGCTACCCAGCCATCCATCCATAGAACCCTGCTCGGAAATGTTGTCCTGGAGCCAACCAACAGGTCTCAATTGTCCTGCAGAATATTCTTTGCAGTTGGGAGCTTCTCACAACTCCCATCGTGGGAAAAACCCCATGGCCACGTGATCCACCCCCCAATCAAGAAGGGGCCATCAGGGACAGAATGTCCAACCTGAGCGATCGTCTGATCCTCGCCATGACTTCAGATGCACGAGATCTCGATTCAGGTCTGTAGATTGTGCCTGCCATATCCTCACCCAGAATCCTAGGCCTAGCTTGGGTTCTCAGACTTCCGTCCTCAGACTACTGGCCCACAAGCCCTCCAGTTTGGCAATCCAGACTACAATGCAGCACTCTGCCTGCCCTCCAGAAGAAAAACATTGCCCTCTGGGGCTGCCATGAAACCCCTAATGAGGATCAACCTGCACGCCATTCAGCTCTACCGCAAATATATAGGCTGACCTGGGCACTAATGCCCTTTCTGACACAGCCTGAGCCTGGACCTCCTGGCCCCACCCAGACAGCTGGCCGCACACTATCGCATGGGACCCTCGATGGCCTTAGTTCGTCATTTCTTCTCAACCTCAGTTTTCAGGCTTCAGAAACTAGACCTTATCTCCAATAACGGCCCGGGTATGAAAATGATGCAGAAATCAGAACTCATTCCCCATGGGAAGAAACCTTGTGGTTGGCATGTTGTCCAAGGTTCAGTGTAGTTGAAACCAGTGTGGCTCATGAGGACCCGCCCATGCTTGCGGGCCACATGGGTCACAAACACACGTTGTGACCCTCATCCTGAGCCCAGTCCTCAGGTAAGGCTTCTTGGTGGCTGGATGGAGAGACAGTATATTGGGCTTGCCATGCCGCTAGGCCCCAATTTTTAACCGTAGTTCGGGTTGTGTCTTCACTCTTCCCCAGGGCTCTGCTTTGGAATTCCTCTTTTGGTGGGACCACTGAGGTAACAAACCTGAAAGGAGTCCTCCCATCCCACAGATTGACGACAAACTATTGGGATCGGGCCAAATCCACAGAGAGCAAGATTCGTCCAAGGCCCATGAGGTCTCCCCAACATTCCACGGCCATCGCTGATACAAAATCCCGAGATAAAAGCCTGAGCACACGCCGCAGACTTGCTCATTCTTCATATCCTGAAGAGTTCTTCAGCTAAGAACCTACACGACACACGAATGCACCCAAAATATATAGTCTAACCTGGGCACTAATGCACTGTCTGACAAAATGAGCCCGGACCTCGTGACCAACACCCAGACAGCTGACCGCACACTGAGAACATCAGACCCGCCATGTCCAGAGGTCACCATCTCTTCCC
>NW_026746185.1:0-2391 GCF_022355385.1 Mustela nigripes
TCATGACCTGAGCCGAAGGCAGAGGCTTAACCCACTGAGACACCCAGGCACCCCTAGAATTTATTATTGATTTTGAAACATTAGATAATTTTAAACACCCAAAGTTTTCAAGCTAAAATAAGTTTAAATACTATCAAAATGCTTCAGTGATATTTATTGACTAAGCATGAAAGGTCTAAATGTCTTCCCCATTGAATTCTGAGAATAAAAGAGCTGCCTAATATGTAGAAATAATTGTGGTACAGGTGGTTCTAAATACATGAAATTTCAATCAAATCACAAAATGTTCCAATTATTTTAATCTATGAACAAAGCCATATACTAGTCGGAAATGTTATGTTCTCTCTATGAACCCAAATTCTACAGGTGACTTAATAGAACAGAGGTTCATTTCTGACAGTCTCATTGAGGTTGAATTGATATATAATAACACACAATGCACTACACTTGATCATTATTGATTAACGATGTGTGTTAATAATGGTGTGTATGCGGCACACATTTAACGATGTGTGTTAAATGATGTGTGTTAATAACGGTGTGTATGCGGCACACACCACAGTGGCAGTCAGGATAGCCCTCGAATTCCTATTGGTAGTAACTGCTTTCTTTTGAACCCAAATTCCTCCCAGAGTCTAATAAAGATATAATTTTATTGTGTGTAGCCCAGTTTCCAGACAGTTCTATCTGGCCCCTTTTAATGAGGGAGGGGCTTTCCTGTGGTGTCCCAGCATCTTACAACGTGGGTTGTCATAGTCTGCTCTCCAAGAGGCACAGGTCACTATCCCCATCCCGCGCTGGGCTGTGTATCAGTAAATGTGGCAGCGATGGGACCCTGACGAGTCTCCAGGCTCCTCTAACAGTTGTGCCCTATCAGAAGCTCTTTAGCTGATGGGCAGGTGGGGTGGTGACTTTGAATGGCAGCAGGGAGGGCAGCCGGGGGGGGTTCGCTCTTCCCAACCATTCCAGGGACTGTCAGCAGACAGCTCTTGCTCACAGTTTTGTGCCTCCAGGCCGCCCTTTACGAACCTACCAGGGGGCCGTCCCTGTCCAGGACCTTCAGGAGCCTGTCTTCTGATCACCTGCCATCTCCCAATTCCACAACTCAAGTCCAGCACTCATGTTTGGGTGTTGTCTTTTAAATTTTATTTATTTGTGCTTATGGAGCACTCGAGTTAAAAGCAATGGTCAGGGGGCGCCTGGGTGGCTCAGTGGGTTAAGCTGCTGCCTTCAGCTCAGGTCATGATCTCAGGGTCCTGGGATCGAGTCCCACATTGGGCTTTCTGCTCAGCAGGGGGCCTGCTTCCCTTCCTCTCTCTCTGCCTGCCTCTCTGCCTACTTGTGATCTCTCTCTCTGTCAAATAAATAAATAAATAAATAAAAATCTTAAAAAAAAAAAAAAAAAGCAATGGTCAGCACAGAGCTGGGATCCAGTAACTGATCCAAGAATGAATGAATTAGTGAGTCTTTAAAATATTCAGACCTCTTAAAGTACACAAAGATTTCCTTCTGGAGTTCTCCATCGTCAGACCCTTGCTGATGCTTTATGTGGTAGCATGAAAACGTGCAGTCGTCAGCACGTGGGGGTCTCGAATCTGCCCCTGGGAGCACGCTTTGTCTTGAGCACGTGAGGGGGCTCCTTCCTTTGATCTGATCTTCACAGCCGCTCTGTGGGGCAGGTGTGGTGACAATTACCAGGAGGCGGAGGTCAGCGACTTGCCACAGTCATCAATCTAGTCTCAAACCCAGGCAGTCTGAGTTTACAGATGAAACTCTTAGGCTCTGTTTAATAACACCTCGGTCTTTTTCACTTTCCCACATTTTTTTTAAAGATTTTATTTATTTATTTGACAGAGAGAGATCACAAGTAGGCAGAGAGGCAGGCAGAGAGAGAGAGAGAGAGAGAGGAGGAAGCAGGCTCCCTGCTAAGCAGAGAGCCCAATGTGGGGCTTGATCCCTGGACTCTGGGATCATGACCTGAGCTGAAGGCAGAGGCTTTAACCCACTGAGCCACCCAGGCACCCCTTCACTTTCCCACTTCTAAGACAGCAAATAATCTTTTCCTTTGATAAATATCAAAGGCTCTTCAACCAAAGAACAAAAATTGTCATGTTTTCATTCATAAACATTGCCCTTTAGGACTTTTGAGAGACTGGTGTAGGAAAGAACGGAGTTTCTATAGATGCTCCAACCTAGCATAGGGAAGCCCTGGAGATTAATAAGAACAATATTAATGGCTAAAGAAGAGAAAATACTTCTTGGGGCACCTGGGTGGCTCAGTCTGTTCGACCTCCATCTGTTTCAGCCTGGGTCATGATCTTGGGGTCATGAGATGGAGCCATGCATCCCACTCCATGCTCAGTGGGAGTCTTCTTGCGGTTCTCTCCCTCT
>NW_026746186.1:0-2391 GCF_022355385.1 Mustela nigripes
ATTGACGAAAAACAATTGGTACGGGCCAAATCCACAGAGACCAAGATTCGTCCATGGCCCATGAGGCCTCCCCAACATTCCACGGCCATCGCTAATACAAAATCAAGAGACAAAAGCCTGAGCACGGGCCTCAGACGGGCTCATTCTATATATCCTGAAGAGTTCTTCAGACAATAACCTACAAGGCACTCGAAGGCACCCAAAATATATAGTCTATCCTGGGCACTAATGCACTGTCTGACAACCTGAGCCCGGATCTCGTGACCAACACCCAGACAGCTGACCGCACACTGAGCATATCAGACCCGCCATGGCCTTAGGTAATCAAGTGCTCTACTCTGGAATCCCTCATTTGGTGGGACACCTGAGGTTGAAAAGCAAAATAAAACAAATCAACCACAACAGAACAACGGACTTCTTCCATCCCACAGAATGACCCCAAACTCTTTGGACGGGGCCAAACCCCCAGAGAAAAAGACTCGTCCATTTCCCATGAAGTCACCCGGAAATTTCACGACCATGAGTGACACGATATCCAGAGACAAAAACTTGAGCAAGAGCCTCACACTCACGGTTTTTTCATATCCCGAAGAGATCTCCTCATGGTCTGTAGATCAGTCCTGCCATACCTATGACCCGAAACATAAGCCGAGTTTGTGTTTTCAGACAACTCTGCAAACAGCCCTGGCCTACACACCCTACAGGCTCAGGCGCCTGGAGCCAAACCGGACGACTGTGCTTGCCCTCTCCAAGGAATTGTATGTGCCCATTCCAATGGCCACAACCCTACTAATAGGATAAACCTCAAAAGTCCCTGAGGCCATCCCAATATTTGTGGCTTTCCAGGACAAACAGGGGCAATCAAGGCCCATCTGAGCACCTCCCTGCAATCAGACACGTAGACTGATGTCCCCAGAGGTAAAAAGGAATGAACAGGCCCCTAGGCACCTATCGGATCCATTGCTTTCGATTCCAGGCATCTCTCCTCAGAGGCCTGGATTTCCATATCAGCATATGGCTGTTTCTTGACTCACCCATCAGAACAAATCTCATCTACACATTGGAAACTTGCACAATGGAGCTGTGTTAAAGCCTCTCTTTAGGAGAACCGTTCAGGGCCCCAGTGCCACCGCTTCATTCCAAGGTCTCCATAGACACTAAATCATATTAGGACACATCCCCCGGAGTGTCCATTTCAACTCAGCCTCCTCGGTTGCTCCCCAGATCCAGCAGATCTAAACTGTCTTGTTGCTTGGAGACAATTGGAATGCGAGGTGGGCTACCCAGCCATCCATCCTTAAACCCTGCTCGGAATCGTTGTCCTGGAGCCAACCACTAGGTCTCAATTGTCCTGCAGAACTATCTTTGCAGTTGGGAGCTTCTCACAACTCCCATCGTGGGAAAACACCCATGGCCTCGTGATACACCCCCCCTTCAAGAAGGGGCCATCAGGGACAGAATGTCCAACCTGAGCGATCGTCTGATCCTCGCCTTGACTTCATATGCACGAGATCTCGATTCAGATCTGTAGATTGTGCCTGCCATATCCTCACCCAGAAACCTAGGCCTAGTTTGGGTTCTCAGACTTCCGTCCTCAGACTACTGGCCCACAAGCCCTCCAGTTTGGCAATCCAGAACTACAATGCAGCACTCTGCCTGCCATCCAGAAGAAAAACATTGCCCTCTGGGGCTACCCAGAAACACAAATGAGGATAAACATGCACGACATTCAGCTGTACCCCAAATATATAGGCTGACCTGGGCACTAATGCACTTTCAGACACGGCCTGTGCCTGGACCTCCTGGCCCCACCCAGGCAGCTGGCCGCACAATGAGCACATCGGTACCACCATGGCTTTAGGTCGTCATATCTTCTCAACCCCGATTTTCAGGCTTGAGAACTTAGACCTTATCTCCAATCACAGCCCCGGTTTGAAAATGATGCAGAAAACAGAACTCTTTCCCCATGGCAAGAAAACTTGTGGTTGGCATGTTGTCCAAGGTTCAGTGTCATTGAAACCAGTGTGGCCCAAGAGGCCCCGCCCATGCTTGCGGGCCACAATGGTCACAAACACACACTGTGTCCCTCAGCCTGAGCCCAGTCCTCAGTTAAGGCCTCTCAGTGGCTGGATGGAGAGACAGCATATTGGGCTTGCCATGCCCATAGGGACCAATTTTTAACCATAGTTCGGGTTGTCCCTTCACTCTTCCCCAGGGCTCTGCTTTGGAATTCCTCTTTTGGTGGGACACCTGAGGTAACAAACCTGAAAGGAGTCCTCCCATCCCACAGATTGACGAAAAACAATTGGGATGGGGCCAAGTCCACAGAGAGCAAGATTCGTCCATGGCCCATGAGGCCTCCCCAACATTCCACGGCCAACGCTGATACAA
>NW_026746187.1:0-2391 GCF_022355385.1 Mustela nigripes
CACATGCCCTTACAGATGAGATATCAAGTTTTTCCTACTCTTTTTATAGTGGTTGTTATATTCTTCATGATCAATAACAATCAATGAAAATTCATAACATTAATTTTCTTTGGGAAAGTGATATTTTAGCAAGAATCCATGACCAAAAATTTTAGCTGTTGTTCATCCAGTAGGTGAGACTATCAATGTTCCCGAAATTTCAAGAAATAGAACTTATTAATTGTGTTGGTTAATGTTTATTGTCTCTGAACTTAGAGATGCATAATTCAATTTAAAATTTATTTTGAATTGAAAACAAGGTCTTACTGAAGTTTAGTCATCCCACTTTATATCAGGCCTCCAGTACATTCTAATTTATGTATAGAAAATATCATAAACATGAATGTCACATTTCCTATTGCATTTCTACTGAAACTGCAATGACTCAAAGATGTCAGATCTGAAAAACACTACCTTTCTATAATTTCGGTTTCCTAGGAGGAATGGATATACCATTTTAGCACAATTATCCAACAGTATTCAAAACCACCATGAATTTTAAAACATAGTTATTACACCCTAAAAATCAAGTAGGAAAATGTATAAACAACCAAGTCTCTATCTGTAAATGAAGTACTCCCACACAGACTGGTTTTAAAACTTTCTAACTTAAGGAATTTGATAGCACAGACTCCGGTAGTAGTTTGAGTGCCTACAGTATACTTTCAGGGAGAGAGTAATGTAGGCTCTGAGTCACTTTCTGCCTAGAGATGACCTAATAGTGGTTCTGGCATTGTTTTTTTGTTTGTTTTTGAAAATACATTCCTGGGCGTCATTCAGAAAATGCAGAGTTTGGCAATCTATATAAATTAAGGATGATCTTTTTGAATGTTTGTCTTTCACTACATCAAATTAACATAATTGGACAGAAATTCGACTAAATTAAGCATTGTTAGGAAACATGTAAATTGGAGCTGCTCAAATTAGTTGCTCTTTGAACTATGTGCTGTTGGTTCAGGATTAGATAAGGAGTTTGAAGGAAAACCTAAATCATTGCTTCCTTTTTTGAGAGAGTCTTAGCATATTTTCTTAAAATTAGCTGAAATAAACAATGTGTTTAGTCGCAAAGTGACTTGCATTTTTGCACAAACTCCCTATCTCCCTGAGAATTATAACAAATATTTCATGAAACATCATTGATCTTTACTTTGTTACACTGCTGTAAAGTACATTCAGAGTTGCCAGTTAAAAGTGTTAGTGTTGAGATGAGATGTCATGCATTTTTCTTCACTTCCATGCAAATGAACACAGTCATTTATTAAGACACAATGAAGAAAAAAAAATTGACAATGAGTTCCAGATGTTAAAAATCCCTTGCCATTCAATCCAAATTGTGAGTTTGATCCATTACCGAACACTTTATAATGCACCCCCAGTAATTTTACAGAGATTATTTTTTTCTTACCATTCTTGATTATTTTGTCTTGCAATGCAGAGAAAGCTAACTAATTTAAAATAAACTTCCGTTAATTTTGATTGTTATAAACTTAAAATTGATTAATTTCCATATACAGAGTTTAAAATGTTCACAATTTACATTAAATATATATTCTGTGTACACCATGGAAAATGAAATTAAAATGATGTTGTATATAGCTGCAAGAAGCCGCCTGTCCCATTTCATCTTACTATATAAGTTGTGCCAGGTAATTTATAAAATCCCTACTGCATAACAAATCTATTTTTTGTTGGAATGGGTAGTAATGTTTGTTCTTATTTCTAAATAAGAGTTGGTCTATGAGTGCATCTGCAACTATATTTTTCCTAAGTGGCTTCATGGTCTTGAACTGAGAAAGCTCAGAACATTAAACATCCAAGTAATATAATTTGACATAATTAGACATCAAGGAAATGCAATTAAAATGACACTGAGATATCACTACACACTTATCAGAATGGCTAAAATAAAATATAATGACAAAACCAAAAGAAAAAAATATACCATTTGATGATACACAATGGCAAGTTGTACCATCACATAACCATCTCAGACTAGTGTAGTGTTAAATTTGTTTTTCTAAGCAATGTTTTGAGTCACTTACCACTTTTCAAGGATTTAAAGTGCTATCATTTTACTTAAAACTGTGAAATTTGGTCAGATTTAAATTTCAATTTATGTTAAAACATTCTGTAAACTGTGTTAAACTTTGACATTTGTTCCCTCTGTTCAGTGAATAACACTATATCATATTCTGAAAAATACACTAATTTTCATTTTGAAAAATATCCCTTTTTCCTCTTATGGTAATTATTAATATGAATTAATAGTAGAATTTGATATGGTTCCATATGACCATAAATACTTTATTGTATATTATCAAATTTAATAATGAATATAATGTACTTCTTTGG
>NW_026746188.1:0-2391 GCF_022355385.1 Mustela nigripes
ATATACAGACCTGAATCGAGATCTCGTGCATCTGAAGTCAGGGTGAGGATCAGACTATTTCTCCGGTTGGACCTTATGTCCCTGATGGCACCTTCATAAGGGGGGGTGGATCACGAGGCCATGGGGGTTTCTCACGATGGGAGTTGTGAGAAGCTCCCAACTGCAAAGATTCTTCTGCAGGACAATTGAGACCTGTTGTTTGGCTCCAGGCCAATGATTCTGAGCAGGGTTCTAAGGATGGATGGCGGGGTAGGCCACCTCGCATTCCAATTGTCTCCTAGCAACAAGACAGGTTAGATCTGCTGGATCTCGCGGAGCAACCCAATATGCTGAGTTGAATTGGACTCTCCCGTGCATGTGTCCTAATATGATTTTGTGTCTATGGAGATCTTGGAATGAAGCGGTGGCACTGGGGCACTAAGGGTTCTCCTAAAAAGAGGCTTTGACTCACCTCCGACGTGCAAGTTTCCCATGTGTAGATGAGATTTGTTCTGATGGGTGAGTCAAGAAACAGCCATATGCTGGTACTGAAATCCAGGCCTCTGAGGGGAGATGCCTGGAAACCAAAGCAATGGATCCGATTAGGTCCTTGGGGCCTGTTCGTTCCTTTTTACCTCTGCGGATATCAGTCTACGAGTCTGAGTGCAGGTAGGTTCTCATATGGGCTCAGATTGCTCCTGTTTGTCCTGAGAAGCCACCACTATTGGGATGGCTTCAGGGACTTTGGAGGTTTATCCTATAGTAGGGTTGTGGCCATTGGAATGGGCACACAGAATTCCCTTGGAGAGGGCAAGTACAGTCCTCAGGTTGGCTCCAGGGGCCTGAGCCTGTAGTGTTTGTAGGCCTGGGCTGGTTGGACAGTTGTCTGAAAACACAAACTCGGATTATATTTCGGGTCATAGGTATGGCAGGACTGATCTACAGACCACGATGAGAACTCTTCGGGATATAAAAAAAGGGCGAGTGTGAGGCTCTTGCTCAAGTTTTTATCTCTGGATATCGTGCCATTCATGGTCATGAAATATCCGGGTGACTTCATGGGAAATTGACGAGTCTTACTCTCTGGGGGTTTGGCCCCGTCCAAAGAGTTTGGGGTCATTCTGTGGGATGGAAGAAGTCCGTTTTTTTTGTTGTTGTTGTTGTTTTGTTTTGTTTTTCAAACTCAGTTGTCCCACCAAATGAGGGATTCCAGAGTAGAGCCCTGGAGAGGGGCGATTGGACAACCAGAAATCTGGTTTAAATTTGGGGCCTAGGGACATGTCAAGCCATTATGGAATCTAATGGTCTAGCCACTGAGAGGACGTACTAGAGGACAGGACTCACACTGAGGGTCACAATGCGTGTTTATGCCCTCGTCCCACTCAAGAATGGGCGGGGCCTCAGGGTGAATGCTGGTTTCCCCTACACTGAACGTTGGACAACATGCCCACCATAAGGTTTCTAGCCATGGGTAAGGAAGAGTTCTGATTTCTGCATCACAGTCACCCCTGGGCAGTGATTGGAGATAAGGTCTAGGTTCTGAGGCCTGAAAACTGAGGTAGGGAAGAAATGATGACCTAAGGCCACGGCGGGTCTTATGGGCTCAGGGTGCGGTCAGCTGTCTGGGTGTTGCTCAGGAGGTCCCTTCTCAGTGTGTGTCAACAGTGCATTACTGCCCAGGTTAGACTATATAATTTGGGTACATTCGAGTGCCGTGTAGGTTTATTCTCATTTAATGTGCCCGGGCAGCTCATTGGGCAATATTTTGTTTCTAGAGTGCAGGCAGGGTGCTGCAATGATGGTCTGGAATTGCCAAACTTGTGGGCTTCGGGGCCAGGAGTGTGAGGACGGAAGTCTGAGAACACAAGCTAGACTTGGGATTCAGGGCGTGGGCACGGCATGTACCTCCTGAAGATCTGAAGCAATATCTCATGCATCTGAAGTCAGAGCGAGGATCAGACGTATGCTCAACTTGGATTTTCTGTTCATGACGGCCCCTTCATGAAGGGAACCGAATCTTGAGGCCGTGGACCTTTTCCCACGTTGGGAGTGGTGGGATGCCCCCTCCTAGGATTCTTTCTGCGGGACAATTGAGACCTGCTGGACAGCTGCAGGACATCCCATATGGATGAGTCCACACCAACGTTCGAGGATGGATGCCTGGGAAGCCTGCCTCGCATTCCAATTGTCTCCTAGCGAAAAGACAGTTTAGATCTGATGGCTCTGCGGGAGCAACCGGGGTGGCTGAGTTGAAATGGACTTTCCTGAGGATGGGTCTAATGTGTGTTTGGGTGCATGAGGGCCTTTAAATGGGGCGGTGGCACCGGGACCCTGAAGTTTTCTCCTAAGCTTTTGACATAGCTCCCATGCACAAGTTTCCTTGTGGAGACGAGGGTTGTTCTGATGGGTGCC
>NW_026746189.1:0-2391 GCF_022355385.1 Mustela nigripes
ACCTATTTATCCTGAATGTCTCAGATTGTTCAGGTTGTTAAAACAAATTATCAGAGACCAGGTGGCTTATAAACAACAGAAATTTATTTCTCACAGTTCTGCAGGCTGGCAAGTCCAAGATCAAGGTGCCCTGCAGTATCAGGGTCTGGTGAGGGCCTGCTTCCTGGTTCATGAACAGCTGTCTTTCTGGGTTGTCCTCATGCAGGCAAAAAGCTGAGGGAGTTCTGGAGTCTTATTAGGGCACTACTCCCATTCATGAGGGCTCCATGCTCATAACCAAACTTTATCCAGATACCATCACACTGGGGTTTAGATTTCAACAAGTGAATTTTAAGGAAAACACCAATATTTAGTCTATGGAACTCCTATTTTATATTCAGTAACTCCTCCAAGATTTTAAGGAGTAACATGATTAAATTGAGTGGAATGCCCAGATACAGCCGTAATCTGAGCCCTGTTTTAAGGCCACGGAAATTTGCCAATGGTGCATTTCAGCAGATATTTAAGTCATTTCAGAAACTAAATAGTAGAGGTACTGTTGTCTTTGTTGTATAAATTAAGTATGTTCCCCCAGTTGGGTCAATCTGTGGACCTTCATTTCCATCATTTTGTGGTCGCCTCTTCCTGTATCCAAGACACTCCCCCTTCCTCATTCTTTCTTTCTTTCTTTTTTTTTTTAAGATTTATTTATTTGACAGAGAGAGATCACAAGTAGACAGAGAGGGGGGCAGGGGAAGCAGACCCCCTGCTGAGCAGGGAGCCTGACGTGGGGCTCGATCCCAGGATCCTGGGATCATGACCTGTGTCTGAAGCAGAGGCTTTAACCCACTGAGCGACCCAGGCACCCCCTCATTTTTTCTAGCTGCATCTTTCCTTTTTGTTGTCACTAGATAGACCTCAGGGTTTTTTTCTTTACTCTGATCAAATTTACAAATTTCCTTCCCCAGAGATCCTCCAGTCAGGATCTTCAAGGCCATGGGTCTGCTCCATGGTAATAGTCGCTTCTCACAGATTAAAGATCCTGGGCTTAAGTTGCATTCGAATAATCCCCTTTGCTGAGGCACAGAATGATTGTTTTCCCCTCTAAACAGAGGATGAGAATTTCTTTCCAACACAGGCACAGGGAGAAGACTGGAGCAGCAGGAGTGTGCTTGGCCCATTACTCAGTGGATGACGGATCATCTTCTCTATGGTTGTCTCTTTTTTTTTTACCATGCCCATCATCTTCTCTCTTTTCTCTCTGTACAAATTCCCTCAGAGTATTTTGGATTTCTAGCCATGTAGTCACAGGTTTCTATTTTCATCACCTGTAGCACGGACCTGGGTGGTCAGAAAGCAAAGCACCAGAGCCTAGCAGTCGGCCTCTTTGGCAGTTGTCGCTTCCTCCAGGGAATGCCAGTCAATCTCCCGGGGGTCAGGGTTCACAAACAGTAAGGTCATTTGTCCATAGCCCGGGTCAAAGCCATTAAGCTCCATAATTCCAAGGCTAGACCCTTGGAGTAGTGATAAAACAGCAGTGCTGAGCAGACCTCAGGTTCACTAGCTAAAGGTTTTGCATCAGAAGAGCATTTGAGCTACTTTCTCTGGTGATTTGGAAGGGATCTCTTTTCTTATCACCAACTGAGCCACAAGATACCATAAATGTGCACCTCAACACCATCGGGCATCAGATGTGTGCACAATGGCAGCAGGGGAAGGAGTAGCAGAGGAAAGAGGGAAGGCTCCTGCCCTGAATAATGTGAGTTCTTAATTTTTTAAGTATAGAGGAAAGCAGCTTCACAGATTCATCTACACTGCTAAATGCAGGCAGCATTGTTTAATACACTTTATTTTTTAGAGTACTTTTAGAGTTACAAAAAAATTGAGCAGGAAGTACAGAGTTCCTATATACCTCCTTCACTTCTACCCACTGCTACAGTCCCCTTATTCCAATTTTGCATTAGTGTGGTACATTTGTTACAACTAATGAGCCAATATTGATACATTATTACTAACTGAAGTCCACAGTTTACCCTTTGTGTTTTACACTTCATGGGTTTTGACAAATAAATGACATGTATCTACTATTATAATATCCTACAGAATTGTTTCACTGTCTTAAAAATCCTCTACAATCCACCTATTCAACCTTCCCTGCCTTGCCCCGAACCCCTGGCTATCACTCATCTTTTTACTGTCTCCATACGCTTCCGCTGTTATCAGAATGCACTATAGATGGAAACCAAAGTGTAAAGCCTTTTCAGATTGGCTCTTTTCATTTGGCAACATTTAAGTAAGTTTCCTCCATGCCTTCTGTTCCTGAAAGCTCATTTCTTTTTACCATTCACTCAATCACTGTACCTTGTAACCTTGTTATAATTGCTTACCAGTGTCAAGGTATTCTATTGTTGA
>NW_026746190.1:0-2391 GCF_022355385.1 Mustela nigripes
ATAGTGTCATATAAAACAAGCAAGAGAAAAAAATAATATTATTGCAGATACCAATGAAATGGAACACGGGAAATTCTCAGACCAAATCCACAAAACCAAGACATAAGCTCGTTTCTTGTAAATATCAGTGAAAATGATGAACTCTAGCCTGGAAAAAATTAAAGAAAAAGAGAAAATGTACATTAATATCGGACACAAGAGGATCACTACAGAGCCTATGGAGGTTGAAAGAATTCAAAAGTAATACTTGGTATTTACCAAAGATATAGATGTAGGGAAAAGAAGGGCCATATGTACCCCAACATTCATAGCAGCAATGGCCACAGTTGCCCCACTATGGAAATAACCAAGACGTTCTTCAACAGACGAATGGATAAAGAAGATATGATCCATATATACAACGGAATATTATGCCTCCATCAGAAAGGATGAATACCCATCTTTTGTATCAACATGGGCAGGACTGGAGGAGATTATGCTGAGTGATATAAGTCCGAGAGAGTCAATTTTGATACCAGGGAGACAGGAGTGATTGGCTGCTTTTCTCTGAGGGTGCACTGAGCATGGGGCCCTGATCTCTTGGCTCTTCCGGACCAGAGATTGAGAGGCCACCATTTTCACTCTCATCCTCCAAAGCTCTATGGAAAGCACTCGGGGAACAAAACTCCCGAGAACAAACCCGAGTAGATTACTTGGTCCACCCCCAAGCAAGGTTGGTGCAATTCTACCTCAGACAAAGACAACTGAGAATCATTGCAACAGGCCCCTCCCACAGATCAGCAAGAACACCACCCAAGACCAAGCTCACTGATTAAGGAGAACAGTGGAACTCCAGAGCTAGGGGAAAGGAATGCATAGAATTCATGACTTTCCCCCCATGATCCTTTAGTCTTGCAAAGTTAAATTAATTATTTTTTAATTTTCTTTTTTTCTTACTCTATTTTTAAACTTTTGTGCTTTCCTCTTTTAGTGTTTTTTAACTAGTTTATCTTCACAATAGATTTCTTTTAAAAAAATCTTTTTACACCTTCATTGTTAGAGTCATATTTTATCCCTTCATTGTATTTAACCTAATTTCTTGTATACATATAGGTTTTTTTTTTCTAAAAAAATTTTGCGATACAATTTCTTCAAGTTGATCAAAATATACCCAAATCTAGCACATAGCTTTGTCCTGGTTGCCAGCCAGAACGCGTTCCCTCCTCTTTCTTTTTTTTTTTTTTCCTATTTCCAACCAACTTTTCAATTCCTTTTTTAGAATTTCTTTAAAATTTTCATCATTACACTCATATTCCATCCTTTCATCATGTTTACCCTTATTTTTGTATATATATATATATATATATATATATTTTTCTTTCTTTATAATTTTGGGAGGTAGTTTCTCCTAAGAGACAAAATACACCCAAAATAAAATGGGTGGCTCTGTTCTATTCACTAGCCAAATGTGTGTGTGTGGGTGGGTGGGTGGGTGTTATACTGGTGGCTGGGGACCTAATCAATATGGACATTGGCAATTGTCAGAACTAGAGTTCAGAATGATGATTCTCAAGGTGTTAACTGGGCTCAAAAAAGGCATGGAAGATATTAGAGAAATAAATATATTAGACTAAAATATAAGAAAATATCTAATAAAGATATTAGAATAAAAGATATTAGAGAATCCCTTTCTGGAAAAAGAAAATAACTAAAATCTAATGAAGTTGAAATTTTAAAAAGTGAGTAATGAGCTGCAATAAAAAATGGAGGTTCTTTCTGCTAGGAAAAATGAGGCAGAAGAGAGAATTAGTGATATAGAAGACCAAATGACAAAGAATTAAGAAGTTGAGCAAAAGAGAGACAAACAACTACTGGACCATGAGGAGATAATTCAAGAGATAAGTAATATCATAAGCTGAAACAATGTTAGAATAACTGGGATCACAGAAGAAGAAAAAAGAGAGAGCAGGGCAGAGGTATATTGGAGCAAATTATAGTAGAGAATTTCACTAATATGGCAAAGGGAACAAGCATCAAAATCCAGGAGGCACAGAGAGCCCCTCTCAAAATCAGTAAAATAGGTCCACACCCCATCATCTAATAGTAAAACCTACAAGTCTTAGTGACAAAGAGAAAATCCTGATAGCAGCTCAGAACAAGAAGTCAATAGCATACAATGGTAGAAATACTAAATTGCAAGCAGACTTATCCACAGAGACCTGGCAGGTCAGAAAGTACTGGCATGATATATTCAGAGCACTAAAGGAGAAAAATATGCAGCCAAGAATACTATATCCAGCTAGGCTACCATTGAAAATAGAAGGAGAGATTAAAAAAAAAAAAAACCTTCCAGGAAAAACAAAAGCTAAAAGAATTTGCAAACACCAAACCAGCCCTACAAGAAATATTGAA
>NW_026746191.1:0-1511 GCF_022355385.1 Mustela nigripes
CCATGAATTGTTTCAGTTCTTCTTTGATCTCCTGGTTGATCCAAGCATTCTTAAGCAAGGTGGTCTTTAACTTCCAGGTGTTTGAGCTCCTTCAGAACTTTTCCTTGTGATTGAGCTCAAAGCATTGTCATCTGAGAATATGCAGGGAATAATCTCAGTCTTTTGGTATCGGTCGAGTCCTGATTTGTGACCCAGTATGTGGTCTATTCTGGAGAAGGTTCTGTGTGCACTTGAGAAGAATGAGTATTCTGTTGTTTTAGGGTGGAATGTTCTGTATATGAGGTCCATCTGGTCCAATGTATCTTTCAATGCTCTTGTTTATTGATTTTCTGCTTTGATGATCTATTTCTGAGAGAGGTGTGTTAAGATCTCCTACTATTAGTGTATTCATATCAATATGAGTCTTTATCTTGATTAACAGTTTTCTTATGTAATTGGCTGCTCCCATATTGGGGGCATAGATATTTACAATTGGCAGTGAAGAAGTCAAACTCTCTCTCTTTGCAGATGACATGATTCTTTATATGAAAAACCCCAAAGACTCCACCTCCCAAACTACTAGAACTCATACAGCAATTCAGTAACGTGTCAGGATACAAAGTCAATGTACAGAAATCAGTGGCTTTCTTATACACTAACAATGAAAATAAAGAAAGGGAAATTAGAGAATCGATTCCATTTACTATAGCACCAAGAACCATAAGATACCTGGGAATAAACCTAACAAAAGATGTAAAGGATCTGTACTGGAGGAACTACAGAACACTCATGAAAGAAACTGAAGAAGACACAAAAAGATGGAAGACCATTCCATGCTCTTGGATCGGAAGAATAAACATTGTTAAAATGTCTGTACTGCCTAGAGCAATCTATACTTTTAATGCCATTTTGATCAAAATTCCATCGGTATTCTTCAAAGAGCTGGAGCAAATAATCCTAAAATTTGTATGGAATCAGAAGAGACCCCAAATTACTAAGGAAATGTTGAAAAACAAAAATAAAACTGGGGGCATCACGTTACCTGATTTCAACCTTTACTACAAAGCTGTGATCACCAAGACAGCATGGTACTGGCATAGAAACAGACACATAGACCAGTGGAACAGAGTAGAGAGCCCAGATATGGACCCTCAATTCTATGGTCAAATAATCTTTGACAAAACAGTAAAAAATATACAGTGGAAAAAAGCCAGTCTCTTCAATAAATGGTGCTGGGAAAACTGGACAGCTTTATGTAGAAGAATGAAACTCGGCCATTCTCTTACACCGTACACAAAGATAAACTCAAAATGGATAGAAGACCTCAATGTGAGACAGGAATCCATCAGAATTCTAGAGGAGAACATAGGCAGTAATCTCTTAGATATCAGCCACAGCAACTTTTTTCAAGATAGGTCTCCAAAGACAAAGGAAACAAAAGCCAAAATAAACTTCTGGGACTTCATCAAAATCGAAAGCTTCTGCACAGCAAAGGAAACAGTCAAGAAAACAAGGAGGCAACCCACAGAATG
>NW_026746191.1:1611-2391 GCF_022355385.1 Mustela nigripes
TCTCCAAAGACAAAGGAAACAAAAGCCAAAATAAACTTCTGGGACTTCATCAAAATCGAAAGCTTCTGCACAGCAAAGGAAACAGTCAAGAAAACAAGGAGGCAACCCACGGAATGGGAGAAGATATTTGCAAATGACAGTACAAACGGTTGATATTCAGGATCTATAAAGAACTCCTCAAACTCAACACACACAAAACAGATAATCATATCAAAAAATGGGCAGAAGATATGAACAGACACTTCTCCAATGAAGACATACAAATGGCTATCAAACACATGAAAAAATGCTCATCATCACTAGCCATCAAGGAGATTCAAATTAAAACCACATTGAGATATCACCTTACACCAGTTAGAATGGCCAAAATTAGCAGGACAAGAAACAACATGTGTTGGAGGGGATGTGGAGAAAGGGAAACCCTCTTACACTGTTGGTGGGAATGCGAGTTGGTGCAGTCTCTTTGGAGAACAGTGTGGAGATTCCCAAGAAATTAAAAATAGAGCTTCCCTATGACCCTGCAATTGCATGACTGGGTATTTACCCCAAAGATACAGATGTAGTGAAAAGAAGAGCCATCTGTACCCCAATGTTTTTAGCAGCAATGGCCATGGTTGCCAAACTGTGGAAAGAACCAAGATGCCCTTCAACAGACAAATGGATAATGAAGATGTGGTCCATATACACTATGGAGTATTATGCCTCCATCAGAAAGGACGAATACCCAACTTTTATAGCAACATGGACGGGACTGGAGGAGATTATGCTGAGTGAAATAAG
>NW_026746192.1:0-2390 GCF_022355385.1 Mustela nigripes
GATGGATTTTCAGGTGTTTGCAATCTTTAGATAAGCTATCTAGCTGATCTCCGGCTAGCTGAAGCAGTCTCAGCTTGCTACTTCTCCGCCATCTTGACTCCTCCCCTCTAATTTTTAATTTTTTATAAACATATATTTTTATCCCCAGGGGTACAGGTCTGTGAATCACCAGGTTTACACACTTGTGTTGAGACTTTTAAATGTATAATATAATTACATTTACTCTCTAAATAATAGCATTATTAATACTTTCTATAATTTAGAGAAACATTTGTAAAAAATAAAATTAAAACTGAAGTAACAACTTGCCTTTGGTCACATACCTTTCACCAAAGAGGTGTGATTCAAATTCAAAACGTCTGGCTTTAAACTCTCCAATCTTAGTATATATTATTTTAGTTAATGACCATGTGGGTAAATTAAATTAGCCTTATTTATTTATGTATTTATCTGTTTATGAGAGAGAGAGAGAATGCAAGCAGGGTGGAAGGGCAGAATGAGAGGAGGAAGGAGAATATTAAGCAGGTTCCATGCCCAGATTGGAGCTTGATCTCATGACCCTGAGATCATGATCTGGACCAAAATCAAAACTTGGATGATGCTTAGCTGACTGGGCCACCCAGGTGTCCCTATTAAATAAGCCTTTTAAATGGCTATTAAGTCTTCAATAAGATATAGTGAGCTATGGTGAGTGGAAAGTGTGATAAGTTCAAGTTATTGTCCTTTAATCAAATATAGTTATTTGAAAATAGTTTCATGATATAAGATTACAGGATTAAACATAAAACTGAGTGATAATATAAAAACTATGGACCTATCTAAAAAATACAGTATATAGAGCATACTGACTTCTTTACTGGAGAGGGTATAGAGTTAAAATTGTAATATAATTATAAAATATAAGTTACAGTACAAGTAACCATATAGAAATCTCAAGTTAAAATGTATTAGTAGTATAGGGGGAGGAGCTAAGTTGGTAGAAGAGTAGTGGGACCCTAAGCTTATTTTGTCCCTCTAACACAGCTAGGATAATTATCAAATCATTCTGAACATCAAAGAAATCAATCAAGGTCTGAAAGAACAGAAACTGCAAGTCTACAAGTAGAAAAGCGACCACCTTTTAGAAGTTAGGAGGTGCGGAAAGTTGACTTGGGGAGATATAACTGTGAAGACCCAAAGCTGTGGGTATCCAAAGCAATCTACACATTTAATGCAACCCCTATCAAAATACCACTAGCATTTTTCACAGAGCTAGAACAAACAATCCTAAAAGTTGTATGGATTTACAAATGACCCTAAATAGTCAAAGCAATCTTGAAAAAGAAAAAACTGGAACCATCACAATTCTAGATTCTAAGCTATATTACAAAGCTGTAATCAGTAAGACAGGGTAATGGCACAAAAGCAGACATAAAATCCAATGGAACAGAATAGAGAACCCAAAATGGACCCACAAATACATGGTCAACTAATCTTCCACAAAGTGGAAAATAACATCCAATGGAGCAAAGACAGTCTGTTGAACAAATGGTGTTGGAAAAACTGGACAGCCACATGCAGAAGAATGAAACTGAACCACTTTCTTATAGCATATACAAAAGTAAATTTAAAATGGATGAAAGACCTAAATGTGAGACAGGACACCATCAAACTCCTAGAGGGGAACCCAGGCAGAAACCTCTTTGACTTTGGTCACGGGGACTTCTTATTAAACACATCACCAAGGCAAGGGAAACAAAAGCAAAAATGAACTATTGGGACTTCGTCAAGATAAAAAGCTTTGGCACAGTGAAGGAAACAATCAACAAAACTAAAAGGTAGCCTATTGAATCAGAGAAGATATTTGCAAATGACATATGAGATAAAGGGTTAGTAACCAAAATCTAAAAATAACTTATCAAACTCAACACCCAAAATGCAAATAATCCAGTTAAGAAATGAGCAGAGACATGAATAGACACTTTTCCAAAGAAAACACATAAGATGCTCAACTTTATTAATCATCAGGGAAATACAAATCAAAACCACTATGAGATACCACCTCACACCTGTCAGAATGGCTAAAATTAACACACAAGAAATTATAGGTGTTGGCGAGGATGCACAGAAAGAGGAACCCTCTTTCATTGCTGCTGGGAATGCAAATTGTTGCAACAAACTGGTGCAAACTCAGGGACAACAGTACAGAGATTCCTCAAAAAGTTAAAAATAGACTTTCTCTATGATCCAGGATTGCACTACTAGGTATTAGCCCAAAGGATAAAAAAATAATAATAATAATAATAATGATGCAGATTTGAAGGGATACACACATCCCAATGTTTAAAGCAGCATTATCAATAATAACCAAACTATGGAGAAAACTCAAATGTCCCTCAACTGATGAATGG
>NW_026746193.1:0-2390 GCF_022355385.1 Mustela nigripes
TAAAAAAAAAAAAAGATTTTATTTATTTATTTGACAGAGATCAGAAGCAGGCAGAGAGGCAGGCCAAGAGAGATTGGAGGAAACAGGCTCCCCGCCGAGCAGTGAGCCCCAATCCCAAGACCCTGAGATCATGACCTGAGCCAAAGGCAGAGGCTTTAACCCACTGAGCCACCCAGGCGCCCAGTACATATTCTTTTTAAAAAAATTTTTTTATTTATGAGAGAGAGAGAGTGAGCCAGAGTGGGGTGAAAGACAGAGGGGGAAGCAGACTCCCCGCTGAGCAGTTATCCCAACTCAGGGCTCTCTCCCAGGTCCCTGAGATCATGACCTGAGCTAAAAGCAGTTGCTTAGCTAATTGAGCCAGCCAGGTGCCCAGTTTATGACTATATATATTTTATTCACAATTAAGCCAAATAATTATGGTTAATTTTGCCTTATATAAATTTTTGTTTTTCCTGGAATTTCCAATTGCCCTGGGTTTTTAAGGCTTTTTTTTTTTTTAAGATTTTTATTTATTTATTTGGCAGACAGAGATTACAAGTAGGCAGAGGAGATAGGCAGAGAGAGAGGAGGAAGCAGGCTCCCCGTCGAGCAGAGAGCCTGATGTGGGGCTCGATCCCAGGACCCTGGGACCATGACCTGAGCCAAAGGCAGAGGCTTTAACCCACTGAGCCATCCAGGTGCCCCATGCCCTGGGTTTTTGTTTGTTCATTTTGTTTCATAGATTCTGTCAGAAGTGTAAACCTCTTGGGGTGCCTAGTTGGTTCAGTTGGTCAAGTGTCAGACTCTTGGTTTCAACTCAGGTCATGATTTCATGGGTCCTAAGGTAGAGCCAGAGTCAAGCCCCTAACCAGGTGGAGCCCTGAGTGGATCTCTGCATTGAGCTCCAAGCTCAGCCAGACAGGCTGCTTGAGGATTCTCTCCCTCTGCCTCCCCCCTCATTTGTGTGTGTGTGTATACATGCATGCCTATGCATGCTTGCTTGCTCTCTCTCTCAAATAAATAAATCTTGAAGAAAAAAAGAAGTATAAATCTCTCAGGTCAAACACAGTAGGTAGCCTGTTGACCTCATGTGTTGTCAAGCTGTCCTGGTGGCAGGAGGCCTGCTGCAAAGTTGTCCTGGCTCTTACCTACACCGTCATCCATGGAATCCCTTTGTTTCTTTTCTGTGTGGATCAACCCTTTATTTCCAGGATGCCATGTTTTGATTTTCCCTGGTTTCATCCTCTGTTTTAGTACTTCATCATCCACTAGCTTCCTGAGGAAGGGAGCACAGAAAGAAAATTTCCTGTCTTTGCATGCTCGGAAACATCTTGGAGGATTCAATTAGGATTCTAGATTAAAAATAATAATCATCTAGAGTTTTGAGGGCATTATCCCCATCATTTTCTAGTTTTCAGGAGTGTTATTATTATTATTATTTTTTTAAATGTTCCTTTGGTTTCATGAAGGGTAGGTTTTTTTTTTCTTTTTTTAAGATTTTATTTATTTATTTGTCAGAGATAGAGGGAGAGAGTGAGCGCGCACAGGCAGACAGAGTGGCAGGCAGAGGCAGAGGGAGAAGCAGGGTCCCTGCCGAGCAAGGAGCCTCAATCCCAGGACACTGGGATCATGACCTGAGCCAAAGGCAGCTGCTTATCCAACTAAGCCACCCAGGCATCCCTTCAGGAGTGTTATTAAATCCAATGCCATTCTGTGTGTGCAACTGAGTATCCCTTGTATGCCAACCTTTCTCTCTCAAAGCCTTTAACCTTTTTTTTTCTTTTTTGAGAGAGAGAGAGAGTTGAGATGAGCGTGGGGCGGGGCAGAAGAAGAGGGAGGGAGAGAATCTTAAGTAGCCTCTACAGCCAGTTCAGAGCCTGCTGCCAGGCTCTGGCTGGATATCGGGATCCTGAGATTATTACCCAAGCCAAAATCAAGAGTCTGACACTTAACCAAATGCGCTACCTGGATGCCCCTCTCCGGAAGCCTTTAGAAGTTTCACTAAATATTTACTATGAAATTTCATAATGAAATACCCTTGGGTGTTTGATTTTCAAAAAAAAAAATTGTTTCTTTGTTTTTTATATTTAGTGTGTTAGTCCCTTTCAATCTGGAAACTCATGTCCTTCAGTTCAGGAACATATTTTTGAATTATTTCTTTAATAATTTTCCACCAATTACTTGATTTATTCTCTCTTCCAAAACTCCTTTTTAAAAAAAAAAAAAAAAAGGGGCGCCTGGGTGGCTCAGTGGGTTAAGCCGCTGCCTTCGGCTCAGGTCATGATCTCAGGGTCCTGGGATCGAGTCCCGCATCAGGCTCTCTGCTCAGCAGGGAGCCTGCTTCCTTCTCTCTCTCTGCCTGCCTCTCAGTGTACTTGTAATTTCTCTCTGTCAAATAAATAAATAAA
>NW_026746194.1:0-773 GCF_022355385.1 Mustela nigripes
CTGCACTGATCTTCTAACAAATTCTCAGTCCTCCAAAGGCATCCATAATCCTCCCATCCATCTCTTCCTACCCTTCTAATTGACTGATGCCTGTTCTGCCCTGTCTTTCTGCCCTTCAACCACGCTGCCTCCCTCTTCCTGTGGAGACCCCTCATGGCGCCTGCCTCCAAGCACAGGTGATTCCCATTGATCGGAAGACCCTCTTTTTCTCCCCCGGCTCCCCACTCCAGTTAGTCCCACTTATTCATGAGCTCACGAGGCCCATGGTACACACACTCCATGCAGCCTGCTCTCTATTTTCTAACACTGGCCTCCGTTTCTAGCTGTGGTTGTGTCACAGATGTCCCTCCCCAGCCTGCCTCCAAGCTCTCCATCGGTTTAGCTCCAAGACCTGACACAGTGCCTGGCACGTAGTAAGCCCTGGCTAGCTTCTAAGAGCCTCTTTGAGGGACTGAACGCGTTTTAAAAAAGGTCACCACATAGTCTCCAAACTGTAGGCAGAAAAAGCTTTGCCTGGATTGACATTTTAGAGACGTATTCGTCAAGTTAGATGTGTTCACTGACTTTACCTTGTAAAATTAAAAAAAAAAGGGACCTCTGTATCACTTTGCATCTAATGAAGGCACATGTATACTATTAGACCACGTTATGAGCTTAATGGAAGGAGACAAGATTTTTTTGCTAAGAAAATGTATAAGACTGTTGAGGTCACGTGGGAGGAAATAGTCCGTTTGTTGGAGCATTGCTATCTTACTCTATCACAGCCACTAGTA
>NW_026746194.1:873-2390 GCF_022355385.1 Mustela nigripes
GAGGCACATGTATACTATTAGACCACGTTATGAGCTTAATGGAAGGAGACAAGATTTTTTTGCTAAGAAAATGTATAAGACTGTTGAGGTCACGTGGGAGGAAATAGTCCGTTTGTTGGAGCATTGCTATCTTACTCTATCACAGCCACTAGTAAAAATCTGACACGGGGTGATTCAGAATTGTCTGTCGGAGATGAGTTAGATCTGGCTCATGTTCGTACAGACATGAAAGCCAGGAACGAAGAAGCAGGCTTTGAAAGCCTGGGTTGAGGAGGTGGTGTGGTTAACTGTGATGAGCTAAGTGCCCAGGGCCACCGGCAGACATGCGGCCCTGTGTCCTTCCTTTGTTCTGGAGTCCGTCTTGCACCATGTGGTGAGGTAGCAGCTGGGAGCAGCTCAGGACAGGACCCGGTGGCATCTTACCTCTCCCACCCTCCTGTGGGCTCCAGTGGGCTCCAGTGGGCTCCAGTGGGTCCCGGGGACAGCCTGCCTTCCTTGCAAAGCCCAGTAGCACTGGGAGCAGAAACTGAGATCAAAGAGTGAGCACCCTGTTTGACAAGCCAGACCAGCCACCTCTTCTTCAGATGCATGGGGAGCCCTGGCTTGCTGACTCCTCCCTTCTTCCTTTCCCTTTTCCTCCCTCCCTCCCTCTTCCCTTTCCCTCTCTCCTTCCCTGGTGGTGCCCTTTCCCGATGCCCACTTCATCCCTTTTCCTTTCTTACATGCCTGTCTTCTAGAGTTTCTTCTCTCCTCCCAATTACTTCCCTTCATCTGAATCTCCTCTTTGGTCCCTTTGTCCCGGCTCTCTGATCCTCCACCCCTTCCCTGGCTCCTGTTCAGCTCCATCCAGACTGCAGGCAGAGCTGGACTAACAGGCTCACTCGCTAGCTCAGCCACCCTCCAGAGAAGTCACTCTTCAGTGGCCACCTTCCTGACCCCATCGTCCTTTCTCCACTTATTCAGCTATTGCTCTGAAGTCTGAGGAGGACAGAGTGGGGCTGCCGCAGAATCAGGCCAGAGGAGAAACCAAAGCATGTGGCCACACTGTCCCCCAGTACTGCTGCTCTGAGAGCTTTTGGAGTCCTCAACAGGGTTAGGATTTAGGGGTGTCTTCAGAACCGGGAGTGAAAACAGCCATAGGTCAAAAGAAAAGCTATGGCCCCCACACAAAAATAATAATCACAAATGAAAACTAAGTTAACTCTAAGTCCCAAAGTCGAAGAATTGCCTTGAATCTGTCACTAGAAAGCACCCAAGGCCTCACTGTCTGGGTTCTGGGTGCCCTGGGAATGGCAGGAGGCTCTGACCCCCTTCCCTCTTCATTCACTTCCAAAGAATGCCCTCTGAGGTGGTCTTCAAACTTCCTCTGAGAAACTGTCTCTAGTAACTGTAGGCCCTCGGCTGCTGGGACGAATGAGGGTGATGTCAGGACCTGATGGGCAGCTTTACCAGGAGATGGTGGCTTCTGGATGCAGTCCTCAGGTCCCATGGTCTGGGTGAGATCTGGGTCTTTGAGT
>NW_026746195.1:0-2390 GCF_022355385.1 Mustela nigripes
GACTCTTAATCTCACAAAACAAACCTAGGGTTGCCGGGGGGAGGGGGTTTGGGAGAAGGGGGTGGGATTATGGACATTGGGGAGGGTATGTGATTTGGTGAGTGCTGTGAAGTGTATAAACCTGGTGATTCACAGACCTGTACCCCTGGGGATAAAAATATATGTTTATAAAAAATAAAAAATTTAAAAAGAAAAAAGAAAATAGATTTCAAATCAATGAGATAAGCTTTCATTTACAGAGAATGGAAAAGAAGATAAAATTAAACCATAAGCAAAGATGGCAAAAAGTAACGAAGAACAGAATCAATAAACTAGAAAGAAGAAAAACATCAGAGAAAAACGAAATCAAAGCTAATTATTTTAAAATATCAATAAAATTAGATAAATCTCTAGCTAGAAAATCAGGAAAATATAAGAGAGAAAACACAAATTACCAATATCAGTCACCAAAGAGGAGACATCACAACAGATTATACAGGTATTAAAAGGATAATAAAGGAATATTATGAAAAACATCACAATGATGACTTAACAGTTTAGGTGAACTGAGCAAATTTTTGAAAGAGAAACTATCAACGCTAACTCAAAAAGAAACACACACACAAAATAGATTTACATTTATTAAGGAAATTGAATTTATAGTTCAAACCATCTCATAAAGGATGCCGAAATATCTTAACTGCTAAATTATACTGAACTTTTAAGAAAAAAAATACCAAATTCTAATATAATAAATGAAATATGATCAACACTGAATATCCTAAAAACATTTGAAGGACAATAGCTCATATTTATGAGTAATTGATGGCAATAAATGAGACAACTTAAATGAAATGAACAAAATCTTTTCAAGGAACAACTTATCAAAACTAATTTGAGGAAATTTAAAACCCTAAGTAGCCTTATATCTATCTTTTTAAAGTGTATCCATAATCTAAAATCTTTCCACAAAATAAACTCCAAGCCAAAATAGTGAAATGAGTGAAATATTTATCGTATACATAATACCAATCTTATACAAAGATTTTCAGGAAACAGACAAGAAAATATTCCTCACCAATTCAATTTTATGAGGCCAGAATAACCACAAAGCCAAAACCCAAGAAATACATTTCTATAAACATAAGTAAATCCATTAACAAAACGTTATCTGGGTTGACATTTTTAAAATAAATCAATGTAATTTAGTGTATTTACACATTAGAGGAGAAAAATCATATTACACCTTCATACATGCAGGAAACACATCTAATAAAATTCAACACTGACTTATGGCTTTAAAAAAAAATCCTCAGTGATGACCTAGGAATAGAAACAAACTTGAGCTCCATGTTTATGAAGTCAAAGAACAGTGAAAACTTATCTATAGTCATGAAAATCAGAGAGCAGCTGCCTCTGGTGGGAGGTGGGACTAGGCAACACAACTGGCTACAAAGGGATGGGAGGAAAATTTGAGTTGTGATTACAGGAGTGTGTACAATCCTCAGAACTCATCAGATTGAACTCTTAAGGCCCATGCACATTTTTTGTGCATGAATTAGATTTTCAAAGAAGCAGTGCACACAGGAGAAACACTAACTTTGGTCATACACAGGAGATATTGGTCATACACAGGAGTTTTGACCACCAAAAAGACTAAAGAGAAATAGACACAAGGACTAGTAGTGATCATTACATTTATATGCTTTCAAATATACATATCCTTGTTGAACTGAGATTAAATAAGGCTTCAGCAGGAGAGAGTATGGTATGGAGTGGATGGATGGATATATGCTCTGATGATGTGGATATAGTATAATGATTAAAAAAACAGACACATAGATCAATGGAACAGAATAGAGAGCCCGGAAATAAACCCTCAACTTTATGGTCAACTAACCTTCAACAAAGCAGGAAAGAATGTCCAATGGAAAAAAGACAGCCTCTTCAATAAATGGTGCTGGGAAAATTGGACAGCCACATGCAGAAAAATGAAATTACACCATTTCCTTACACCACACACGAAAATAGACTCAAAATGATGAAAGACCTCAATGTGAGAAAGAAATCCATCAAAATCATTGAGGAAAACATAGGCAGCAACCTCTTCAACCTCAGCCACAGCAACTTCTTCCTAGGAACATCACCAAAGGCAAAGGAAGCAAGGGCAGAAATGAACTATTGGGACTTCATCAAGATCAAAAGCTTTTGCACAGCAAAGGAAACAGTTAACAAAACCAAAAGACAACCGACAGAATGGGAGAAGATATTGGCTAACGACATATCAGATAAAGGACTAGTGTCCAAAATCTATAAAGAACTTAGCAAACTCAACACCCAAAGAGCAAATAATCCAATCGAGAAATGGGCAGAAGACATGAACAGACATTTCTGCAAAGAAGACATCCAGA
>NW_026746196.1:0-2390 GCF_022355385.1 Mustela nigripes
ACCTAGGACAACATGCCATCCACAAGTTTTCTTGCCAATGGGAAAGAATTCTGATTTCTGCATCATTTTCAAACCCGGGCAGTGATTGGAGATAAGGATAGGTTCTCAGGCCTGAAGACCGAGGTTGAAAAGAGATGACGACCTAAAGCCATGGCGAGTCCGATGTGCTCATTGTGCGGCCAGCTGTCTGTGTGAGGCCAGGATGTCCAGGCTCAGGCTGTGTCAGAAAGGGAATTAGTGCCCAGGTCAGCCTATATATGTGGGGTACAGCCGAATGGCGTGCAGGTTGATCCTCATTTGGGGTTTCTGTGTAGCCCCAGATGGCAATGTTTTTCTTCTGGAGGGCAGGCAGAGTGTTGCATTGTAGTCTGGATTGCCAAACTGGAGGGCTTGTGGGCCAGTAGTCTGACGACAGAAGTCTGAGAACCCAAGCTAGGCCTAGGATTCTGGGTGAGGATATGACAGGCACAATCTACAGACCTCAATCGAGATCTCGTGCATCTGAAGTCAGGGCAAATATCAGATGATCGCTCAGGTTGGACATTCTGTCCCTGATGGGCCCTTCTTGAAGGGGGGGTGGATCACGAGGCCATGGGGTTTTTCACACGATCGGAGTTGTGAGAAGCTCCCAACTTCAAAGATTCTTCTGCAGGACAATTGAGTCCTGTTGGTTGGCTCCAGGAAAACAATTCCGAGCAGGGTTCTAACGATGGATGACTGGGTAGCCCACCTTACATTCGAATGGTCTCCAAGCAACAAGACAGGTTAGATCTGCTGGATCTCGGGGAGCGACCGAGGAGGCTGAGTTGAAATGGACTCGCCCGTGGATGTGTCCTAATATGATTTTGTGTCTGGAGATCTTGGAATGAAGCGGTGGCCCTGGGGCCCTGAAGGGTTATCTTAAAGAGGGGCTTTCACACAGCTCCATCGGGCAAGTTTCCCATATGTAGATGAGATTTGTTCTGATGGGTGAGTCAAGAAACAGGCATATGCTGTTATTGAAATCCAGGCCTCTGAGGAGAGATGCCTGGAAAACAAACCAATGGATCCGATAGTTGCCTAGGGGCCTGTTCGTTCCTTTTTACCTCTGGGGTCATCATTGTACGAGTCTGAGTGCAGGTAGGTGCTCAGATGGGCCCAGATTGCCCCTGTTTGTCCTGGGAAGTCGCAAATATTGGGATGGACTAGGGACTAGGGAGGTTTATCCTCTTAGAAGTGTTGTGGTCATTGGAATGGGCACATACAATTCCCTTGGAGAGGGCAAGCACAGTCGTCAGGTTTGGCACCAGGGGCCTGAGCTTGTAGGGTGTGTAAGCCAGGGCTGTTTGGACAGTTGTCTGAAAACACAAACTCGGCTTATGTTTCGGGTCATACGTATGGCAGGACTGATCTACAGACCATGAGGAGAACTCTTCGGGATATGAAATAAGGGCGAGAGTGAGGCTCTTGCTCAAATTTTGTCTCTGGATATCGTGTCACTCACGGTCGTGAAATTTCCGGGTGACTTCATGGGAAATGGACGAGTCTTACTCTCGGGGGTTTGGCCCCGTCCAAAGAGTTTGGGGTCATTCTGTGGGATGGAAGAAGTCCGTGGTTCTGTTCTTTTTTTTATTAGTTTTGTGTTTTCTTTTACCTCAGGTGTCCCACCAAATGAGGGATATCAGTGTAGAGCCCTGGGGAGGGGCGACTGGAGAATCAGAAATCTGGTTAAATATTGGGGCCTAGGGACATGTCAAGCCCATTATGACATCTAATGGTCCAGCCACTGAGAGGACGTAGTAGAGGACAGGACTCACGCTGAGGGTCACAATGCGTGTTTATGCCCTCGTCGCACACAAGAATGGGCGGGGCCTCAGGGTGAATGCTAGTTTCTCCTACACTGAACGTTGGACAGCATGCAAACCACAAGGTTTCTTGCCATGGGTAATGAAGAGTTCTGATTTCTGCATCACAGTCACCCCTGGGCAGTGATTGGAGATAAGGTCTAGGTTCTGAAGCCTGAAAACAGATGTAGGGAAGAGATGATGACCTAAGGCGATGGCGGGTCTGGTGTGTTCAGTGTGCGGTAAGGTGTCTGGGTGTTGGTCACGAGGTCCGGGCTCAGGTTGTCAGACAGTGCATTAGTGCCCAGGTTAGACTATATATTTTGGGGCATTCGAGGGCCCTGTAGGTTCTTATCTGCAGAACTCTTCAGGATATGTAGAATGAGCGAGTCTGAGATGCGTGCTCAGGCTTTTGTCTCTGGATTTTGTATCAGCGATGGCCGTGGAATGTTGGGGAAGCCTGATGGGCCGTGGACGAATCTTGCTCTTTGTGGATTTGGCGCGAACCCAATTGTTTTTCGACAATCTGTGGGATGGGAGGACTCCTTTCAGGTTTGTTACCTCAGG